>NC_079207.1:4690494-4952178 GCF_026745355.1 Beta vulgaris subsp. vulgaris | reverse complement strand
GTAACACAAGAAAGCTAGCTATAGGTTCACACAAAAAGTAGAATTCACGTTAAAGTTGACTCAAAATTAACAGAATTAAACTCTTCACAAATATATACTCGTATGGAGTTACTATATAAGAACATGCATACCTTCAATATAAATCAGCTCAGCAGAATAGAGAGAGAAGAAAAGAGAGAGATATAAGTGAAAAGAGATGAAATATTTCTTAGGAAATAATAATGTTTTCATTTCTTATTCAAAAGTCATGATTATTGTGGTTTATTATATGGTAATTGCATCATATTTGAACATTTTTTATGGACATGCCATAATAAACTTGGGAGAGAAGGCAAAAGTACCAGCACTTATAGTATTTGGGGATTCAATAGTGGATCCAGGAAACAATAACTATATTGTTACTATTGCGAGAGTTAATTTCCCACCTTATGGGAGAGATTTTCCTGGAGGTGTACCAACTGGAAGATTTAGCAATGGCAAAGTTCCCTCTGATCTCATTGGTAAAATGTAGTTCTATATTTCATTTTCTCTCCTTTTATTTATTTATAAATGTATAGTCTCATGTTCGTTCTTGTTCTTCCACTGAAAATTTGGCTTTCTTATATATTTTGCATCAAGAATTTCTTACGTAATTATATGCCACCTCTGTTTTCTTAGATGCAACATTTGATTATTTAATACACTAACTGAAAATACAATTTGAATATTGCATCCACACAAAAAAAACAAAGAAATATTGAGTAGAATAACTTATGATGTGGTCAATTTTTTGTTGCTATGATGAGTAAACTATATAAAAAAAAATTATTCACGTAAATGAGGGCACGAGTCAACCTAATAACCTTGTCGAGAAAGAGGGGACTAAAAATATAAATGGATTTTCATTTCTTTTTATAATTAGTTACTTTTAATACACTTTTGATGGATAATTAAGCATTTTACTTTCTATTTTTGCTTAATAAACATAATACAAATACAATATTTGTTTATACGCGGCTATCCGAATTACTAAAAAGTCAATACTAGGAGGGCATCATTGGGAATGAGAGTTTAAAAAGGTTTACTATCGGAGAGAAGTCAATACTAAAAGGGTACCAATGAGAATGAAAGTGTATCATAGCAAAAAAAGTCAATAATAAGAAGGTATCATTGAAAATTTCCCTAAATTGAACATCTTTTTGTAGAATAGAAATTAATGATCTTCAAAAGAACGACCATCTCACTAGTAATATTGGTACCATTTAATGAGAAGTTGAGAGCTGAAGTTATTGTACAAATCTTATCAAGTAGTGCTCCCTCTGTTTTTATTAAATAGGAAATTAAGAATATTTTGTCGGATTTTTTTATTTTAACAATGCAACCTTTTAGCCATTTGCAAAGAATAAGCAAACTTTTTAGTTATTCCTAAATAATGCATAATAAACTGATATTATTTCAACTTTGATTGCATAATATTATAGCGGAAGAGCTTGGGATAAAAGAGTTTGTTCCTCCATATTTGGATCCAAAACTCCAAATCAGCGATCTTCTTTCCGGAGTTAACTTTGCATCTGGTGCAGCTGGTTATGATCCTAACTCAGCAAGATCACAAGTCTCTTTCCACCTTCTTTCTTCAAATAATCATATTTTATACTTGCATGCATTTAAAAAATAGAAAAATATTATTTGCTAAAATCTTGCCGCGGACTAATCAATTCATTGGGTTGGGAAGTCGAAGTTCGTGTTGCTCATTGTTATCGTGAAGGAAATAAAGTAGCGGATTTGATAGGTTAGCTAATATTGGTGTTGCCCAGGAGAATGTGGTGTATTATAGTGCTCTCTCACCGGAGATCACCTCTCTCCTCCGTGAGGACTTCATGGGAGTTACTACTCCTCAGTTTTGTTGTTTGATTTAGTTTTGTTTTGGGTTCATTTCCCTCATTTGCAACAAAAAAAAAGAAATATAGGAAAATAAGTACTAATTTAGTCTATACCATTCCTTTATTCTCTTATAGAATATTTGAGCTAGGAAAGTTTGCTTTCCCTTTCTTAATTCTCCTAACTAAACGGATTAATTGTGTTTATTGCAGAATGTATTGTCATTAGAAGATCAATTGAAGTTGTTCAGAGGATATATAGATAAGCTCAGGGCTGCAGTAGGAGAAAACACCACATCAAATATCATATCCCAAAGCTTGTACCTAGTTTGTGCTGGAAGCAATGACATTACTAACACTTATTTCGGTTTACCAACTAGAAGTCTTCACTACAACATCTCCACATATACTACCTTGATGGTCCAGTGGGCTTCCTCTTTTCTGCAGGTAAATAAGGTTATAACAGGCATCTTCTTTGTCAACTTTTACTATATTATTTTAGACCTTATTGACATATTTGTTAAAGCTATTATTACTTATGTAATAGCGCATAACACATGTGAATATACGACATTGATAAAAAAAAAAGAAGAGATGTGCGCACTTTATAATGTAAAGGAGTACTCTCCTTATTGCCATATGGTTTTAATGTGGAACTTCTTTGATCTTGTGAAGTCGACTCTTTCCCCTTGTAATGGTTTTAAAATAAAAATGACTATAATAAGCTTGTATACTCTCTGCTTTTTATCATTCTCACTTTTTTATACGTGTTTCTCAATGCAACTATTTGAACTTAAATATCTTTCACTATATATTAGTAAAAGTTATAATGATTGATTACAGATAAATTATTAATTGAGACGAATCAAACAAGACCCCGCGTAACTATATTTTTTTTTCTTATAAATAGTAAAAAATTGAAAATTTTCTTTCTACTTATTAATAGTGTCAAGATTACAAGTGAGAAAAAACAGAGAAATTTGACTACCAATCATATTGAAAGATTCCATGATTTTATATGTAAACATAGTTACGTAGGTCTTTAAATAGTAAGGGAACTGTGGTTGATTGATAGTACTAAAACTAGAAACAATCAATGCAATCTAATATTACAACTCTAGAGGATCCAAACGCCTGGTTATTACTTATTAGTTTTACATCGACAACTGACAAGAGTACAAGACCCAAGTAAATAGGTTGGAAACTGATGCGAAGAGGAATAAATTCCTATGCGTGCATGTAATATAGTACATCTATTAAGCCAAAGAAAACCCTATAAGAAAAAAATCAGGTGGATCTACATGTATAATTATATGTTTATAATAGCTATAGTAAATTTAACCATTTCAGTGATCTGTTAAAAAAAATTGTATATTGGACTTATTAGGTATCTAAATTAATATGGACTATTATGTGCAGAGATTTCATTTTAATTTGTCAGTTATTTTATGATGAGTTAAGTAGGAAACGTAGAAAAACCTATATATGCATATTAGAATTAGGGTTATAGTCTCCAATTTATATGATTGTCTATTCTCTCTGACCAGCCATCATCGGTAAAATATAAAGAGAGATCATATAAAGTAATAGAATTGGAAGATAAATAACCCACTACTCATCAATCCCGTGGAACAAGGCACACTTCCGCAATTAATTATGTTTTATCAAGTAATTCAGTGTGAAGTTTATAGCTAGTATGGATTAAATCTAACAAACCCATCACTGAAAACCTTTGTTGAAATTTTTGCAAGCTGTGACAAATGATACAATTGAAACTTGCATTATTAGGAACTATACGGTCTAGGAGCAAGGAAGATAGGTGTGATTAGTGGACCACCGTGCGGGTGTCTTCCAGCGCAAAGAACGTTGCACGGTGGTCCATCAAGAGCCTGTTTTGAGAAGGAAAATCAAGCTTCTATGCTTTTCAATTCTAAACTTTCAACCGAGCTAATTTCTCTCAATCAAAAGCTCGCACAATCCAGAATTGTCTACCTCGATATCTACAGTCCAATAATCGAACTCATAACCAACCCTTCTCAACAAGGTAAATTACCACCTCCGTATTTTTTTTAGTTGCAACATTGATTTTATGTCACTATTCATCGATCAATTTTGTTAAATTATCTCGCATCATTATATATAAGAAAAAACATAGTCAAGTGGAGTCTTGTTGAATTCGTTTCAATGCAAGTATTCCAAATATCAAATTTTTATAATTTTTACTTATATATACTCTATAAGAGATATTAATGTTTAAAAAAGTGTCTCAGCAAACGTGAAAAATCAAATGATGCAACTAAAAAAATACAAAGATAATATATATATATATATATATATATATATATATATATATATATATATATATATATATTATATTATATATATATATATATATATATATATATATGCATCTATGTGATCGTATTACTGTTGTCACTTCTCATTTTTTATGGAGTCTAGATTAAATTTTATCGTAGTCCGTAAATATATTTAAAACAGCGCGTGGATGTATCATGTATCCTTTACAAATCTAATCTAATATATTACTTGTCCTACTACGTCTTAGAAAAAGTCTACTATTACATGAAAAATATAATTCTTTTGTTTCTTTAATTTATCAGGGTTTGAAGTTGCCAACAAGGGATGTTGTGGAACAGGAAACATAGAAGTATCCATCTTTTGTACAAGATTTGACCCTGGAACTTGCAAAGATGCCTCAAAATATGTATTTTGGGATAGTTTCCATCCAACGGAGAAAGCTTATAAATTCATTGTCCAAAGAGTCATTCAAAAAAGCATTGGTGATTTCTTTTAGAAGAAAAATTAATAGATTATTAGCTATGTTATATAAGTATATGTTTACAAGTTTATATTCATTGCACTAATTAAAAATGAATTATTCTATTCATGATATAGAATTTCGTCATCTCAATACTATTCAATTGATCGAATTCATAGCTCAAAATAAGTTCATGATCGATCATTTATATCATTATTATAGGGACTTTTGTTTTAACTACCTTTTTTATATCACATATTTGAAATAACTATCTTTCTTATTTTTAGTAGATTTAAGTACCTTATTCTATTCCTAAATTATTGATTTTGCTAGAGCCGGCAAAATTGACTCGTACCCGAGATACCCGACCTGAAACCCGTTTTCACCCGAAATTAACGACTCGAAACTCGAAATAACCCGACCCGAATATGACCTGAACCCGAATCTACCCAAACCTGAATCTACCCGACCCGAAATGACCCGATAATGATGGCCACAACCTGAACTTGACCTGAAAAGTTGTCATATTAGTTAATTTTTAATCAAATTTAAGGAAAATATTGTATTGAAATATTATATATAATTTAGCCACTGTCCATGAATTATTTAATCTACTCTCATTAGTTTTATATGTGTTTGATTTATTTGGGAAATTGAAAACCCGATCTAACCCGACCCGTTTTAACCCGACCCGTTCTTACCCGACCCGATTCAACCCGACCCGTCCTAACCCAAAATCTCATGGACCCGATATTAACATGTACCCGAACAAACCCGACCCGAACAAAAAGTTGACCCAATTATGACCCGACCCGTTTGACCTGTTTGTCACCTTTAGATTTTGCCACCTCTTTATAGATTCTATACAATCATGTGAGGTCCATACTCGTTTTTTCCCATACATCCCCCTCTCGATTTTTCTACAATTAAACCCTTTCGAATTCATAGCTATGGAAAGAATATTAAAAAAATTACGAAAAACTAATAAAATCAATTATGAAATTTATTATTAATAACATATTTGATAATTGTAACTGTTTGGGGTATCACCCAGGCCAAAAATACTAGTTACACTTAACTAGGTATATGTTGCACAGAATTATAGCTATGATTCGTTTTTTTAATGTAGTGTAACGTCTCCCGTCGATGAAGAATAATAAGAAGGAGAAAAAGAGTGGGGGAGGAAGACATTACACTACTAAAAAAAAGAAAATTAATCAAAATTTTAATTTTGTTCATGCAATTACGCACAATTTAGTGTTAACTAGAACCGTGGTAGCTAATACCCTTAGTTTACAGATTTTCCAATATTCTAATAATCCTAAATTCCTAATCACAAAATTAAATTAAATCCTATCTTGGTTGGTTGGAATTGACTCATTATCTTCTCCTAGAATGCAACAAAAATTTGCACCAGATTCTCAATTTAACGTTTTTGGAGATTGTTTGAAGATTATACAAACGAAATTATATTTGAGGAAGAAAGAAAGGGGTTCTTACTTATTCTTAGCATCACAGCCAGGGCATAATCCCAAAAAAATGGATGGAAATAATATGTGGGCCCAACTAACGGATTGTTGAACGAAATCTGTTAAAATGTAGCAAAAACAGTAATTCAGTAATAAAAAATTGTAGTTAAATCTAAAAAAAAAAAGTATAAACTATAGTTTTTTCAAAAACATGATATAAAAAAGGTAGTTAAAAAATTGTATTATTGACCCTATTGTTTAAAGGAAAATCATTTGTCCCAATGTGTACTAGAAAATAGTTTTAGGACGGAGATCCTACTCGTGATTTGGGAATTCCTGAAAACTTTGACACACGGATGGAGTTTAAAGCCGAAGAATTACAATGATGAATTTCCAGAGTAGATTGAACTACATGACCACCATTAGCATTCCAATCAACTGCTCGGTTGGCTTCGTGGTAGACATGTTGTAAGTGATAAGATCTGAACTTGTGTAAGAGATAGATATTTGATGTCTGCTATAATATTCTTGAATTTGCCATAAAGTTGAAGAGAGGTCTTGAATTGCTGGAATAACCAACAAGTTGTATTTTTCAATATAGATATCTTGAACATCATGTTATAACAAGACCTATTTGGAGAACAGTTGTCGAAGCCACGAACACGAGGGAATTATCGAGATTGTAGTACATGCGTGAATTAATTGTCCTAAATGATTGCGATGATGATCCCTGCAGCAACTAAGTTGTTGGCGACGGAGCAATCAAAATTTAATTTGAGTGAGTTGAGGGGGGGGGGGACTAGGCCACCAGAATAGTGGAAGAAGCGGGGCATAGGTTGAAGAGATGATGATGTTTGGAGAAAGGGGTACCTATGAGTTGGTAAGAATCAAGCTTATTGCGAAGAGACAAGTCCATTTATTATGGAGAAATTTATCTTTATGGATAATTTGACCGATACGTTTCAACAAATTAATTAAATAAGTGGCGGGGCTTTAATAGCAATATGGTTAATACTTTTGGGATCTTGACTTTTTAAAATGATAAACTCTAGAGAATGCTTTTCTCAAATCAATCCAGTGACAAAGTAAGATGATTCCTACATGTTGCCGAATATGAATGCAAGTTTTAGTTGAGTCAGAAATTCAATGTAACTACTAACAACCAACAAGCTCCTCTCATTATGCATATATTAGTCAATATGTAGGGACTGGGGTGTTTCCTTCCCTCGGTTATTTCCTCCCCCGACACTTTTTTTTTTTTTTTAATTTTAGGATCCGTTCGTTATTACTGTAATTTTATGTTTTTTTTTGGTTTTTTAATTTTCAAAGACATATGATATATGTCGTATAATGAATCAAAAAAATAGTCAATTTTATTAGAAACATGATGTTTTTGAAAACTGACAACTGAAAAGTGAAAGCCACTTTTTCTGGTTTCCAGTTTTTGGTTTTTATTGCTTGTTTGCTTTGTTCATAAGAATAATTCAAACTATTAGGGGTGTTCACAAAATAATCACAATTATGGATTATTTTAGCTAGAATAATCTTAACTATGATGGTTACCTTCTCAAAATGATCTCAAGGGTCGAATAATATATTTCATTAGTTGTTTTTTTAGTGTTTTCATCCTCTCTTGTGGCCCCTCCCTCTGTAGCCGACTAAAATTTGATACGTTATTTTTTTACCTTTTAAATCGTTTTTTCAAGTTATTTAATTATTTGAGAAGACACTCCAAATTGTTGGGATCATAATGAGATAATGTATATTTGAGATTATTATAAGATAATCTGTCATAATTTGAATTATTCTTGTACGTGAATTTAACCATGATAATAACATCAATTTGAAAAATAACATAATAATTCACCCTAATTGAACTTTAAGGCAAGAAAAGTATAATACAACTTTATTTACCTTCCTTTCCCTCAAAAAATATGTTGCAAACTTGCTATAGGAAAAATTATCGGACTCTGTAAAATGAAATTCGAACACACAATCGGGCAAGTTGGTTTTAGTTCCGCTCAAATTTGACCCATTATATCCGGTTTCTAAGACTTCGGTTAATTTTGGGTTGCAAATCCGAATTTCTTGTTCAAGACCCAGCAGTTTTATCAGGTCATTTACGGGTCGACTTTGAGTCGGGTGAAAATTTGTCCGATATGTGTGTGTGTGAAAATATATACTTCCTCCGTTCCATAATAAGTGAAACACTTCTCTCTTTTATGTGAGAGCTTTTTTAGAGAAGTGTTTCACTTATTATGGAACGGAGGAAGTATATATATCTATACACTCCCTCCGTCCTCTATTAGTTTACCCCTATTCCTTTTAAGGGTGTCCCTTATTAGTTTACCCCTTTCTTTTTTTGCTATTTTTGGAATGGGACCACAAACTTTTCATCACACATATATTCAACTTTAGATAAATAATCTTTTATCTCTCTTTATATGCCCCACAATACTATTCCTCCTAAAACTCTGTGCAAAAGAAAGGGGTAAACTAATAGAGGACGGAGGGAGTATATATATATATATATATGTAATATTCTTGCTCCAATCTCGTAGAACTCCATGCCTTTCATTCTTGGGAAGTAGGAGTTAAGAGACAAGGGAGTGAAGAGATGAAAAAGAGATCAAAGATGAAATGTTTCTTGGGAAATGAATCCATATCTTATTCAAAACTCATTAATATTGTGGTTTATTACATAGTCATGGCCTCATACTTGCACATACACGGACATGCCAAAATAAACCCTGAAGAAAAACAAGTACCAGCCCTTATAGTTTTTGGAGATTCAATTGTGGATCCAGGAAACAACAACTACCTTGCTACTATTGGTAAAGCCAATTTCCTACCTTATGGTAGAGATTTCCCTGGAGGTATACCTACTGGAAGATACAGCAATGGCAAGGTCCCTTCTGATTTCTTTGGTAATATTCTCTCTTGTTTTTTTTATACTCCCTTCCTCGCTTTTTACAACTTTTTTTTTTTCCGATCCATATGAGCCACGAAGGCAGTGCAAAGAAGGGAAGGGGGGATTCGAACCTCTGATATATCGTTCACAACACCTCAATATTAATCACTAGGCTAACACATCTTTAGTTCCATGTAGTACTACTTTATAGTTTATGAGACCGATTAAGTGATTTTTTTGGTAATATTCTATCTTCACTTAAATCTCATAGTTGGGTTGTTGTTTACTCCATGATCAGTTGGAACGCCACCCTTTTATCCTAATTATTTCACAAAGTAAGGGGGGTAAGTAATAAGTGAATAGGCAAAGTCTAAAATCGAATCCAGTCCAAAGTTGTTAGATTAAACTATACTAGAAATACTTAGTTTTCAATCATTTGGAGTAAACCTTGCTCATAGTTAGGAGTGTTATTGATACAATCATAGGAAAATACTTATTTGGTTTTCCATAGTTGTATGATTATTGAATACAGTATAGAACGTATAATTTTGATCATTAATTTTTTTAATTATTTATTAAGAAAAAAAATTACTACTTTAAAAATATATATTGTGATGAACTTAACACTATTCCACATATGCTTGATATTTTATAGGAAAATGTGTTGTGTACACTTCCAACTTTCATAGTTTCAACCAGATACAAAAAATAATCTCAATTTTTGATTATCTTAGAATAATCGCAGCTTCAAAATAATTTCTCAAACAATCCTATTTGTAAATTGGAAAAATTTACAAGAGAGAGCTCAACTATTATTACCCGTTTTCTTCTATAACTCCCAATTATGGATTATTCCCTACAGGTACCAAGTTTACTATCTGTGATTTTCGTAGCACCTAATAATATAAGTTACTTATAACTGATTTAGAAGATCAGATTTTAAATATTAACAATCTTCGAACAAACTTTCAGCAAGTGACAAAGACCTATAAAATGGAGTCAACATTTAAAAATCTTAACTTTTAAATTGTTTATAAGTAATTCAAGACTTATAAAAATCACAAGATGGTAAACTTGGGACCTATGGGGAATAATCCATAGTTGGAACCTATAAAAGAAAATGGATAATAGTTGAGCCCTCTCTTATGAATTTCTCCTTGTAAATTTTATTATATACAATAGATCCAAAATGCACTAAAGAAGGTAAGAGAAACTACAATTTTGATTATTTTAGAGAATGTCCCATAAAAGTTGTTTGATTCCTTGATCATCCAAAGTTAATTATTAATTTGAAAAGATGAACGAGAGTTGGAATTTGTCATGCCAAATTGCTTTATTTGGTTAAAATTTGTAAAATTAAACCTCCACGAATCAAATCTTGGAACTTAAAAAAAAAAAAAGGACATATCCATACATATATGCTCCATTAAAAAAGGTAGAAAAAAATAAAAATGGGCTACTAGTTATCCTCTTACAACTTCTATAATTTATTGCAAAGTAGCTAGGATATTTTAGGGCAATAATTGGGCAGGAGGATATTTTTGTAGAACCTTTTTAAGTTGCACCACATAAACAAACGATCGTATAAGAATAAAGTTGAGGTTGGCCTAGTTGATTGGAGGTTCTCCTTCCACCTTTTCAACAATGATTCGATTTTTGCCCCTTATAAAATAAGATTCGTAATTTCGCCCTACTGGTACAAAGGATTTGATCTTACCTTTAAAAAAACATAAACATACGGTCACACACCCGTTACGGCCTTACGGTCTTAAAGCAACATGTAAATCCAAGAACTTAGAGACGAAAAATTTAAATGGAGTATTGTTATATTGAATCAATCTACTGAGTTACATTATTGTTCTACATTTATTGCAACTAAATTAGATTCTTTCGGATCTGAAATGAATTCAATTTAACTTAAAGATGATTAACTTAGGTAGAATATTGTTATTATCTTAAATTAGTTTATCGACTTACATGTTGATACATTAATCTAATGTAACATCAATTTCTTTCAGTTTGACTAAGATGCATGAGTTTCAAATTGAATATAACTTGTTAACGATTAACTTAAATGGAGTATTGTTGTCTTGATTTAATTTATCGATTCATAGATAGCTTAAACTAATCCACTATTAACTTATTTTACGTCGATTATACGTTTTCCGTTTTCAAATGCGTCGAGCTTAATGACTAGTATAGTTACATTAAACCATTGATCTAATATAGTAAGAGTAAGACATTGATCTAATCGACTTTATAAAAAAAATGTCTAACTCGTCTTTCGATGAAGTTTATAAGAATTTATACTGATATGAGACGTCCTTTTTAACCAAACATGATGTAATTTGCATACAACTAAAAGCTTGAATATCGACTTATATAGAATTATCTTATTCCATATTGTCGAATATATCAGTCTTGTACACATATATCGATGCCACTTTCATACATTTTTTTGTGAAGTACAGTAAAATTGTTTTTTTCGAGACAAGTGTTAGTCTATAGATATTTTTCACGTTAATTTTAACCGAACCCGAAAAACAGTTGGCCAAAATCTGACATGAAGTTTCATTTTTTTCGAACAAATACAAGAATGTGACTAACTTCTACCAGAACCGATGCGATTATTGTCGCAATTACGTGATTTTCATCAATAACTGAAATAAACTGAAACAAAACTGAAAATAACTACAACATGTTTTAACTGCTATTCAACCATTTGTTGGTTTAACTGTTGGATAAATCCGGTTTAAACTGCAACTGAACTGAACTAAAATGGGAAATAAAATACTTGAATTAAACTGAACTGAAAAATTTGTTAACTTAACTGATAATAATTTCTGTTGTCGTAAACTGAACTGAAATGAATTGAACTGTTTGAATGTAACCATAATTGAATCGTTAAACTGAATTGACACCTCCACTTACGAGCTTACGACAATAATAATGTTACACCAAGGTCCAAGTAATCTAATTCAATTTATGCGTACGTGACTTAGTATGAACCTCAGCAGTGTCCTCTCTAACCCTAAAAAAAACCTTAAGAAGCAAAGCTTCAATTTTGAAATTTCTTCGCGGCCTCTATCTACTACTATGAAGACATAGTTAAGGAATATAAATATATAATGAGTCTAAAATAGCACAAGTATAAAGTATATACCCTTCATTAGTGATTATTATCACTAATTGGTTTGTTAATTTAGTGCATTTATCGGAATATTTTAAATTGTTATTAGATAAATTTGGCAGAGAAATACCCGAAAATGCATAACTAACTAACTAAGGACATACATGAATGATAGAACTATAAATCTATTATTATACATCTAAATGTGTTTTGTGAACATGATATACCTAAAACAATTTTCTTAGTCATTAGTTGATTAAAAAGTTGTTTAAATAAATGAGCAAATAAGCAAAAAAGTATATAATGAATACACCCAATATAATTTAAAATATCCACGTGATGTATATTACTATGTATATATATATATATATTTTTACACCCAAATAAGCAAGTTTTGACTCATTTGGTAAAACTCCTACGCAAAATCCCAGATACATGTGTTCCAAATCTTGCCAAGTAAGGATATATGGGGTCTAGGATCTTTCCTCTTTTTTTTTTCAAGTGTTGGGCTTGGGCTTGGGCTTGGGCTTGGGCTTGGGCATATAAAAACTAACCCAAACAACCACGAGGATTGAGATTTAATATAATATTTTCCCTTGCCTATGAACACAACATCTATCATTTTCCAAGAATAAAATAGAAAGAACAAAGGTATACGGAAAATTTGTTTGTCTATTTGCATGGCAAAAAGCTTAGAGTTCTATCTTAAATTACCTTTAACTTTCAAGTTTTTGCGAGAAACTACCTTATAAAAAAATTGGTATCCCGAATTACCTTAATTTTACAATTTTGTTGTTAACAGCTACTTTATGCCAGTTTTCGACGTTGACTTTTGTGTTTTTCAGTTTAAAATTGTGGGAAAAACAAAATTACCCTTGTGGAAATTGCTTGAGATTCAAGGAGACTCGTAAGGTGATTGAGTATGGTGATTGTTTCAATTTTAGTTCAAGTAGAAGAGGAATTTAATGGTGGATTGGTGGTACAAAGTGTCACAGAGATATGAGAGAGATAGCGCCCATGCACACAGGAAAATGGGAAATAATGGTGGGGAAAATTAAAAAAGGTTTGAAGAGATCAAGTGATATAACGTGACATTAAAAAACTGGAAAACACAAAAATCAATGCCGGAAACCCACATAAGGTAGTTGTTCAACAACAAAATAGTAAAAGTAAGGTAGTTTGAGACAATAATTTTTTTATAAGGTAGTTTCTCGCAAAAAAATGTTAAAAGTAATTTTGGACAAAAAATCCATAACATAACTATGTAATTTGTAGTTGATATCTATAACTATATGCATATGCAATACCAAGTAGATTTTAGTATAAGAATTTTTTGATTAAAATTATTTATATTTTGCATAAAATTAAGTTGATATGATAATATTGTAGCTGAAGAGTTAGGAATAAAAGAGCTTGTGCCTCCATATCTGGATCCAGATCTACAAATCAGTGACCTTCTTACTGGTGTCAGCTTTGCATCTGGTGTTTCCGGTTATGATCCTTCTTCCGCAAAATTAGAGGTCTCTCTCTCAATCCTTCAAATATTCATTTGTTTTGAGATTTATAGAGCCTAAATGCATAATAAACGGAAAAATTTTCATGGCATGCAGACTGACTCTTTTAATTCACAAAAGCTATATAGTATTAATCATTCACAACATTTAAGAAGTCGTACCAATTAAAAAAAATGATCAATAAGATAAAATCCATTGCAAGGAGGAGGAGAATTGAAGATCCCTCCTTGTAAAGGGTGAGACTCGATTCCAGGATCTCTGGAATCGAAGGTAATACCAACACAACAACACCACTAGTCTATCACCTGCTGCTCGATCAATAATAGTTATTAGAATATTAGTATCTTATATTTGCACTTGTCAATGCAGAATGTATTGTCATTAGAAGATCAGTTGAAGTTGTTTAAAGGTTACATAAACAAGCTCGAGACTACAGTAGGAGAAAACACAACATCAACCATAATCTCCCAAAGCTTGTACCTAGTTTGTACGGGAAGTAATGACATAACTAACAGTTTTTTCGGTTCACCAATCACAAGACTTCAGTACGACATCTCCACTTATACTGATTTAATGGTTAATTGGGCATCATCGTTCGTGCAGGTAATTACAAAAGCCTTTCATAAAACATACTCTTCTTTATACTGTGTAATAAGCTTCATTCTCTAGTGGCCAACCTTCACTACATACATGTTTTATAATGCGACGGCTTTGAGTTATACTCTCTCTGTTTCAAATGTTTTTCTTATTTTGACTTTTTGTATATCTATCAAAAAGAATCGTAATAGAAAAAATAAAAAGAAACGGAAGGAGTATAAATGATAACTAATCAACTTGTTACAAATCGTGGGTGCAACTTATTAGGCGCACCTACTTTCCTCAAATAGCGTGATAACATTTTCAGGGATTGATATAAAAGATAAACATTTTTCAAGCAATATGATCTGTTTTCGGTCGATTTTAATACATAAGGCCTTTATATATCTTCAAACATTATTTGCAATTCTCGCAATTCTTGAGAAATCTCAAACATTTAATTATATAATTGGAACTTTTAGGAACTATATGCTTTAGGGGCAAGAAGAATAGGCGTGATCAATGCACCCCCATGCGGTTGTCTACCTTCACAAAGGTTGCTACATGGTGGTCTGTTAAGAGCTTGCGCAGAAGAGGAAAATAAAGCTTCCATTCTTTTCAACAACAAGCTCTCTTTTCAGCTAGCTTCTCTCAACCAAAAGCTTGCAAAATCAAGAATTGTGTACCTTGATATCTATAAACCATTTCTCAATCTCATCAACAACCCTTCTCAATCAGGTACTACTTCTGTATTTTTTTAGTTACACCAGTACTTGATAGCATAACAAAGCTGGGTGAGCTTGCACCTACTTGATAGCATAACAAAGGTGGTCTGTTAAGAGCTTGCACCTACTTTGTTATGCTATCTCACACTATTATGTAAGAAAAAACATAGTCAAATGGGGTATTGTTAGATTCGTTTCAACGTGAGGATTCTAAATATCAAATTTTTATAGTTTTTACTTACACCAAATAAGAGATATTAACGTTTAGAAAAGCATTTCGACAAATGTGAAAAAGCAAATGATGCAACTAAAAAAAACACAGAGATATATATTAAACTCTTTTACCATCTAATAAAGAGTTCATGTTTATATATACGATAGATTTCAACGCGTAATTTTCTAATTTTTGAACTTATTTGAGTTTCAGGGTTTGAAGTAGTAGATAGAGGATGTTGTGGAACAGGAAATATAGAGGTATCTGTACTTTGTACAAAATTAGATCCTGGAACTTGCCAAGATGCCTCAAAATATATATTCTGGGATAGTTTTCATCCAACAGAGACAACTTATAGACTCATTGTCCATGAAGTACTCCAAAAAAGCTTGGGCGATTTCTTTTAGACAACAAACGTTTAAAATGAATTGTATTTGAAAGCTTAGGAAAATTGTACACTAAGCTGAAGAACATTCTTTTATGATTGAAGCCTTGAAGCCTGAAGTGAAGGGTTTTGATAAAAACATATAGTTTGCGGAAACATATCAAAATTGGAACTACATACATATTAATTCATGAACCTATTATACACATTATTATACCTTTGTAGCGCGCCTCCAATTAGCAGATTCGATTAGGTTACTTTCTTGAGAACCTCACTTGAAGTCCCTCTAATGGCTAGCACACCACACGATCGAACCGCGACACAAGTTCAGCGTAGATCTTGGAGCAGGAAGAGCAAAGTATATCTCTTAGACTCTTACTCTCACGTATTTTGTGTCTTACTTTTGTAGAATATATTTTGGAGTCAAAAAACCCAATATCACGTAAGTTCTTCTCAGCATTATATGATAGCTTATCATATATAATGTAATCCCCTAGAATTAGAGTAGCTTACTTTTAGAAAAAATCCTAACAAGAAACTAACTCCACATAGTGGGGATATGCACGTTGTGCTTGTGCATAATGCCGTCGTTTGACTCGGCTAGAAAATTCAAAGCTTTTTTTGATATTTTATTCAACCTTAGTCCAAATATATTCATGGTTCGACCCATGCGAATGTGTGCGACCCTATAGGATTAATACTAATTAAGTTGCAAATATATTTATTCATAATATTGCCAATCGATAGTTGTTTCCAGCTAAACATATCGATTACTTAATTATACTAATTTTATCGTAACTCATAACCGATCCTATAAACTATCTTTTAGAGATACCCACATTGTTTGAAAGACATACCTCCGACATGAAGGTGCACAATTTCTTCATGTAATCTTTTAAGAGCATGTATGTATAATGGTACATGGCTCTCCATCTAGCTCTCCACGCTCTCTCATCTATTCTCTCTTCAAGCTATTCTCTAGAACTATATCTAAAAACACTCAACAAAAAGCTCTCCACTCAACTTTTCATTGTTTTGTGGTCCCCATATCAATAAATGAACCTCATTTCATATTATGATCAAAGTTATATAAATTAAGTTTTTCATGTAAATTAAATATAATTACAAGAAAAATTATTTTTTTTCATTTATGTAATGTGGAATTTTTTTTAAAAAAAGAATTTTGAATTTTCATAAATTATAAAAAGATAGTAGATTTTGTGCATGAAATATATCAAATAAAAAATTATAGTTGTTAGGATAATAATTATTACCATCTTTTGTTTTATTTTTATAAAAAATATCATTAAATGCTTGGAAGAAGAAAATAAAACTTAAGTAATTGCAATGGTATGTAGATCCACATATTCGAGAGTCATCTCTCTTTCAACCCAAATGGTATCTCCCCCAAGAGCCACTTCACAAAGTGTCTCCATGAATAGACATCCAAGACACAACCAAGAGTTCCATTATTGAATAAAAAGTGGCTCTCCATTTTCTCTCTCTTTGATGAGCTAGTCGGAGAGTCCCGTTATACATACTCTCATAAATCAAGTGCAGGACTTATAGTAGGCTATTGACCTGTTTTTCAATATTCGATCATATACACGGATACACCTAATATTCTTTTTAGGGGGGGAGCCTTCAAGTACTAAATCGGTCAATGGATTTGACTTTGTGTATCTAATTTCACCTCACAGGCCACGAAGTTTTACAATCTAAGCTAGCAAACATCCATGTACCTGTATTATTTTGAACATATGAGGGTAAATAATTATTGAACAGAGTCAAAACAAAAGTCTAAAAATATTGAACTTAGATAAAGAATATTACAAGTTGAAGTCATACTCTAAATTCATATTTCTATGTCTCATAATTTTTGCTAGGTTTCTAAGAATTTACACAATCATCGAAGTCTTAATCCCAACAAACTATCTAATGTTATGTAGAACAAAATGTGTCTAGACTTAATGATAGAGGATATTCGTTTAATTAGCAGTAGCTTTTCTTATTTTAATGTCTTTCATGTTAAGCGTTGTGGGAATACGGTAGCACATTATGTAGCTAGACTCCCTCCTGGGGGGGGGGGGAACAAGTTTTTGTGGATGATTTTCCGCAAGGTGTTTTGACCTTGGCGGAATTGGATGTTTCTTAATAATATGAGCTACGTTTCCCTTCAAAAAAAAAAAAATAGAACAAAATGTGTCTATCACTAACTAATAAAGAAAGAGCTTTGAAACTAAATGCCTAAACAAAATCTAATTACTTCCTCCGTTTTTTTACTCGAGAGGCCCCCATGTGATTGGAGAGAGAGAAAGAAAGGAAAAACAAAAATAGAAAGTGTTGCAAGTAATTAATCATTTCCCTTTTCAGAAAGTGTTACAAGTAAAAAAACTGAGGAGGTAAGACAAAAACAACGAATAGAGTAACTTCAGTTTCAGGACTGTAAAAAAAATAACAATTCAGATCTTTTTTTTTTTGTGAATCACAATAACTTCATTGATGCATTTAAGCTGAAATAAAACTGCATTCAAAAAGGCCAGGAATAGGATTACAGAAACAGAGAAAATGAAAATTCATAGGCATCTTGCAAGAAACAAAGGACGTTTCTTGGAAATATATATAGATATACTATATAGTTTTAATATATACAGCATACAGGCAGCCAATCTTAAACATGTTATTCTATACTAAACAACCTCAACCCAACCTCACAAAAAACACAAGGTCACTGAAAGCCCTAGTTCTCGTATATTCCTCTCATACTACAAAACTGCATGCACCTCCTACTTAACCTGAGATAACCACCTAACACTCCCCAAACAAACGTAAAAAGAAGCTAAAATACACAATGACCACTGACCACACACCCTAGGGAATCGAAGACAAACTATACACGACCGAGCATAAGCCGTATCAACGGAGCTTGTTCTGAGCTACAGCTTGACATAATTCATCCTCATAGAACAGCACTCGGTTTTTGCAGACAGGTTTTGATAGAACAGATGGAACCATGCACCTCGAAGGGAGTGATGCTTCCTGAAACAAAGCAGCAGCAACCTGCCTCATCTCTGTATACTTTAACCGAGAAGGTGGCCGAGGACCATGCCTTGGTGCTTTTGGGGTATGTGGGCTTGGTAACCGAAAACCTCTGCCCTCTCCCTTGCTGCAAGGGACATTTAAACTTTAAGTTTTGGACATGAGTGATAAATTAGAGTAATGAACAATATGGTCCAGCTAAACAAACCTAAAGAATGGCCAGTGTTCTGTTGCAAGTGGTGTCATTGTCGTTAACATTTCCTGGCGAGAGCGATCTGGAGTGGTATAATTAAAGTGAAACTGTCTAGCAACAATAACCTGCAACAACAAAATCACTTAATTAGACTGTACTTCTTCAGAACACAAAAGGCACAAAAAAACAAGCTAGGAGTAGGACTTGAATTAGCAGAAAGAAAGGTGGCAGAAAGGAACTCACAGCCATCCTGATCCTTTGCGAAACATGAAAAACTGCCCTTAGCTGATCGTGGTGCAAGTGACAAAGGACTTTAACCTAAACATAATCAGATAAAAATTAGGCATGATGAAATCATAATCATACAAAGACAGAACATGTACACAAGCTAAATTTGAAACATAACATACAAGGTGAAATTACATTAAAGACTGAAGTCTCGACTCTCCAGCAGTAACACATAACTGTAAGGAGTATGAGTTTATATATTACTCCCATATTAATCAAACGACAACTTCAAATATGATATATACCTCCTGGTTCATTCATTTTCAATAAATGAATCGTTTTCAGGTCTTTATGCTTTCTTATAGTTGCAGGATAAACACAGAAACCACATACAGCAGAGAACCAACCTTGCAATCATACCTAGCAAACTAGAGATAGCATATCAGGGAGCAACTCCAGAGGACAATGGACCAAGACAAACCCAGTTTTCAGATTTTCCAAACCAGGTGAAAGACACATGGCTCAAATTACACGGATGAACTGGTAGACAATCTAAGACTATTCCAATAGAATGTATTAACATTGAAACTCCCCATTGCATTTACAAAGACCCCTGTCAAGAAAAGGAATATCAGTTATATGCAACTCTTAACCCAGTTGACCCTTCTCCTATCTACCACTTTACAACAAGAAAGAAGCGCAAACAATTTCATATTCCATTTTAGTATGAGAAAAAAATCTATTTGGATATATAGGAATTGGACAAGTTTTTATTACAATGCATCGAGAACAAAGTGAAAGACTTGTGCATGTCAATAAGATATCGGCCTCAAGGTTAAATACATTATGCATTTAACCATTAGGTACAGTCATGTGATCTTTTAGCATGAATGTAATAGAGCAGATTTCAGAACTCCCTCAGCTGAACTTTTTACTTGATAGACCATCAATTTGCTCAAAATTTGAAAGGTCATTTTTTGTTGCTTCCAGCATAATGAAAATCAATACCAGCAACTAGTTTATCTTGGTTGACAACCAGAAAAGCAAAAACCACTTAATTGGGACAATGAAAGCATGAACAAAGAGTAGACAAGAGACAATACATGATAGGTTAATAGAGATCCTTTTGCGAAACATAACTTTTGATGGAAAATTTTGGCTTTCCAACAGAACAAGTAAACAGCCAGAAATTCCAAGTTCAAGCTCACAATAGCACAGTTAAACTCTACCAACAAATGATAAGCAGCAATCATTAATCAAAAGACATAAACAAGTCAAAGAATCAAATAAATAAGAAGATTAATCTCAATGTGAAGGATCATACCAATAAATCCATAGGAAGAGCCTCCAGCCTGGATTCCGAATCACAGCCTTCAAAGCGAGGAGTCTTCGGAGTCTTGAGAAGACTATTTTGTTTCACTAAATCCAGAGGTGATGACACCGCAGAAAACCCGAACTTTTCAGGTGACATCATTGAGGAGGTCTCTTGAATGGGAACAACCTTCTGTGCAATCACCAATTCATTACTGTCCCCCTTCTTGGAATCAGATAACACAATTCTTTTCTTCCCCAAATCGGTGCAAGACTTTGTAGATGACGCCTTGGTGTACCGGAGCTGAGCAAGTGCTCCGGGTCTTAGATACTTATTGTTTGAAGCCCGTGTTCGTCTTCTCTGTTTCGGGGTTTTTGATTCCTTATCTTTAGGAGATACCTTCCCCATGATCTACCCCTTTTTATTCAAATGAAACAAAAATCTCCACTTTAATTACCACTCTTCAATCAATAATCTCTCATCCCCAAAACTACAAATAATTAGATAAATAATCAATCTCCTTGAACCTGAAACAAACATTAAACATCAAAAAAAAGAAAGTCAAATTCATTTTTCCATAAATGGTAAAATTAAAACAAAAGGAGAGCTAATATACAGCAGGAAATGAAAACAAAACAACAAAAATGATGAACCAGGAAAACCCAGAATTTGCTATACCCAGAAAAACCCTAAAATCACTGAATTGAATTCCCCCAAAAAAAAAAACCAAATTTGCCTCAAATATCTCTTCATTTCATCAGAAACTGAAAAGAGGCTTAATTTTGCTACACCCACAAAAAATTAAAACAAACCCTAGATAAAAATGGCCCAAATTTAACTGAAACATCAACTAAAAAGTACTGTAAATGAGTTATTAAATTGCAAACAATTCAAACCCTAACTTAAAAAAAAACACCCAAAACAAAAATTAAGAACTCAGAAATTACAAACCTTGGAGATTGAAGATGATAGAAAAACTGCCGAGAAAAAATTCCTCAGGCTCACAAAACGAACGAAAGCGCCGTTGAAGAGAGAGAAAAAAAGAGGAGAGAGAAAGAAAGAGGGATAAAATTAGGGTTTTGTAGGTGGGTTTTGAATTTCTTTTGAAACCCCGCCAATTTGTTATATATCCGAAACAATTTCCAAAAAGAGTGAAATAATTGGCGTATTTTTTATTTTAATTTTGACGATTGTAAAATTTTATGTAACAGAGAATCTAGGTGGATGTGCACGTGGCATGTTGTCATTGGGAGGTGTGCGAATATGGCAGCAGTTATGTCAATGGGCCGTAAAGTGGGGTTTCAGGAGTATCCTATGTGCATTATGTCACTGGGCCAGGCCCTACGCCGTTAATTTCGCTTTTTAGCTTTGATTAGGATTTTATGTGTAAGTTCTTTTGTCTTAATTAATTTATTCATTTATGTATTAGGTTATAGGAGTAAGTAATAAACAAAAGGTGGGATTATTGTTCTTTGTTTAAGCTGAGGTTTTGGGAGGGAAACTTTTTTTGTAATTTTATGTCATTGATTTTTTTTTTCTTTTAAGAAGTGGTTGCCTTTAGCAAGTAGGCCTAAGAAAATCTTGATTTTCTACCCCAATGAATGAATGTTTTCTTTTGCCTTATAGTTCTCATTTTATCATACTTTAAAATTTTTTACACACCATATAAATCAAATATAATGAGAGTATAGGCAAGTCTTCTACTATTAAAAGCTATGAATATAGTCAAAGAGAAAAGAAAAGGTTATGATATAGCATGTACTTTAATCTGAAATAATAATTAAACTATTAATCGAGAAGTATATTTGAACAGATAATGTATATTGGAGGTAATCAAGATTATTCCCCCCCCCCCTCTCGAGGTTGGGCATGTTTTTTCGGCTCGCGGTCGGCCCGAATTTTTGGGCAAAAGAGAACTACGGGTAACCTAGATATGAGAAAATAGGTAAATTTTCGACACGACCCGAAAATGATCTGAAAAGCCCGCTAGGCCCGGTTCGAAATATTGGGTTTTGGCGTGATTTTTGCCCCGATCTGGCTCGCGACTTTGTCCATAAATGGGCTACTCTTTTTTTACCAAAGCTCGGTCTGGCCCGGCCCATGATCACCTCTAATATATATGTCTTAACTGATAACTATCTTGCATAAGCTTATTACATAACATATAAAAACTGAAATTATCAAAATTTGTCTCGGCAGACAAGTTCCAACACGACACTTTATCAATATTAACTAGTTGCTAGGCATGATATGCTTCGGATAATTGTAGTTTTCGTTTATTAACATTTTACTTTGAAATAATAACAATCAAATATAACTTGGCTTACTGGTTAAGACTGTAGTATATAAACTCAAGGTCGCAAGATCAAATCTTATATAATGCATTTTCTTATCTTGATTCCATTGTATAAGGATTACATATTATAAAGCAACCTAAGTAAGAGTGTTACAATGGCGTCGTTCCTTGTTTAGTAACGTATCTCACCACGGAGCTTTAGTTCAAGTAGTCCATGTACAATAATTTTTTTTAGAAATTACGTAGTATAGGGTTTGATCTCGAGACCTCAAGTACATATATTAAAGTCTTAACCACTAGATTAAGTTGTATTTAGTGTTATTATCATAAAGTATTATATTGATAAATGAAATTTTTTCTTACTCAGACATAGTTTATATATAAAAATTATCTGTACTGGTATTTCAATTGAAAATGATTTAAATTTTTCAAAATTTCAAATTAATGGAGTAATAGAAACTCGAAAGATTGGCATCATTGTACGAAAATAGCATGCAATGAGGCATGAGTCACAATAAATGACAAATTGGAGCTATAAGCTAAATATAGTATCATTTATCACTGGTGAAATTTTAGGACAGAGTGGCGCCTAAATGCATAACGTATGGCATTCCCTCAGTCCCTTGAATAAGCATCTTATTCATCCAATATTCATGATTTAGTAGAGTATATTTTTCCCTTTATTAATTGAAGAGAGCCAATTTTTCTCGTGAAATCATGATCCTCAATTCAGCAGTAATAATGTACTGGTAAATCAATCTTTTTAAAACTTTTGAAAGTATTTAAAGCCATTATTAGTTGTAAATTTCTTAATTTGGCCTATATTAACATAGGATCCTTCATTTGCTGACAAAAGACTGTGAACAATTGAACACACACGTGTTTGATCTCCTTAATGTAGTAGTACTAATGTAATCGGCACCGCGTAATTGTCAATTTTCATGCCTAATACATGGCGGTACAAGGGATTCCACATCCCTCACCCCTCTCCGAGCAATGATATTCCCATTTCGATATTGAAATTTAGATGACTAGTATATCATATATCTGGACATCTTATCATATCGATTAACTATTATATCATATCTTGATTGCATCTTATCATATCGGATATGGGATAATACTTTCTCCTCACCCCCCCCCCCAGTGTGTGGTAGGCTGGCAGTAGTAAAAAAAATCAATACTCCTAATAGCAAAACGTTCGATTTAGTCGCAGTGATAAAAAAAATTCGATTGAATTACATTTTTTTTAGGAAAAGGAGCAAATTATATTAAACAGTAATTAGGTTCGATACATACCATTGGTAACTATGTACCATTGGGTCAGAAGAGTTTGCTAAAGCATTAAGTCTATCATCTTTATACGTTTTAATATAATTTGGGGGAGGGGTGCACAAAATATAAAGGATTTCAAGCATTTAGATTTCCCCTTTGCTTCCTTAGCTATACTATTCGCAAGTTTGTTGGCTCCTCTTCCTTCATAAGCCAAGTTAGTACCTCATTGCTCATGGAGCAATTCCCTGCACAAATTTACCACATTTTGTTTTATGCAAAGAAGGAGCCTAGCGTTAAGATTAACCAAGCACATTTCTTACTTAATAATGAGATCATATACTGGCAATGAAGTATCTATTACTCCCTCCATTTTATTTTAATCTACACACTTTGATATTTTACATTATTCACAAATTTTACTTTGACCATCATTTGTGATTAGAGATGTAAAATGGATCAGGTTCGGGGCTGGTGGAGCATCACCAACATCCATCCGCACCACCCGATCCATCCATCACCCGGAAAAATCACCACCCGAATCCATCCATCCATTTACTTCCGAGTTAACGGATGGATCGGGTTATAATCGGGTGAAATTACCTCAAAATAATGCTAACCATAAAATTTCAGAAAAATAAAGTTTCAACCGACAAAACAATAGATCCACAACCACAATTCAAATTAAGTTCAAAATCACAGTAATTCGCATACAGAAATTAGGAAAATTAGGTTGGACATTGGGATTTTAGATTCTGACATTTAGTTGAGCCTTGAGGATTGGACCTAAAAAACGTTTTTTTGAAATAAATGGGTGATGGGTCGGATTAACGGGTCGGGTGATGGATGAAAATTGTCCACCCGAATCCGATCTGTCACCCGTTCGCCATCCGTTTAAATCGGGGTTTTCACCCGTCCATTAAGACGGATGGACCGGTTGGTCCACGGGATATTGCCATCTCTATTTGTGATTTATACGCAGATGAAAATATAGTCATGTGGGATCTTGTTAGATTCATCATAACATGTATTTTATTAATATGTACTTTTTATAATTTTTACAAATACAAAACTAAAGATATATGTCTTCAAAGTTTTGCATTACCATGCGTGAAAAGTGTAAGTGTGTGTAGATTAAAATGAAACGAGAGGAGTATTAATTAGTTATTTACCACATACTTTGAGAGCAGGAGCAATGAAATATCTAGTGATTTACCACTTACTTTGAGATACTCATATCCTCTAAGACTTAAGAAATGTGGTAATAATACTTAATAATAGCTTTAATAAGTTTCAAACCACAATTTTTGTCAAAACATAGAGGATACTTATTGAAATATGTCTTGAATTATCTAGCGTTAAGATTAACCAAGTACGGGGTTTGGTGTATGTGGTTTAGTAAGCCGTTTATGTTAAACCTCTTGTTTGTTGTGCACATTGAGTTGTCCTACAATACATTTGAGAATGATGATAAAAAGTACTACATTATAAGCTAGAGGAACTACTCCAACTAAAGCTGATTGGTTTTAGTGTGGAACCTCATTTGGGATTGTAAGTGGATTGAACTCTCCTCCTCCTTAGTAGGTTTGCTTAGGCCCATTTTAACTTCTGACAAATTTATCAATTTTGGTTTTAAGCCTAATTTGTTTAGGTTAATTAGAAAGGTATTATATAAGCCTTCTAATTAATTTACGCCCCTTTTATTATGTAAGATGTACTCTTTCTTCTAAAAGATAATAAAAATTGTTTATACTCTGCATGTGGACGTAGCTAACTAACACATTGTTAGTAAATCACAATTATCTCTATTTTGTTTTTCATTAATTCTTCGTTGCCTTATTGTTTTCTTTATAACAATATTCATATCTATTTGTTATATGATGGTGTTCATGGTGGTGTTGCCATACCTAAAAGCAAGGGGTGGTTGTGGTGCTCCGGTGGTTGTGATGGTGGTAGTGGAGAAATGTGAAATGGGGTGGATGGTGAAAGGGGAAATCGGTGAATAGTGAAGGAAAGGTGGGAACATTTTGGTATTTAAAGACAAATATACGAAATTTTTTAAGTAAATACTGGCGATAAATAGCTTAGAGGAATAAATTGTAGTACAATGAGGAAGTGTTGGTGTCTATAATTAAGGTGATGATGGTGTTCATGGTGTCGACATCGTGGTTCGGTGGTGGTGATGGTGGTTGTGCTGGTAGCGGTAGTGTTGAAGTGATTATGGGTGGGAAGTGAAGGAAGGAGTGAAGTGAGGATAAAAGGTAGAGGGTGAACATAAGTAGGGACAAACCGTAAAAACACAAGAAAAAAGAATACAAGCGGTATTTAGCATCACTCAATTTATTTTCTTTATCTCAAACTTTGGATTTTCGTTAATCTTGAACATGAGCAGCCAATTTTGGTTGATTTCTCCCTTTCAAAGTGGAATACCATTCTGGATATCTAACTAACTTGAAACAACTATCCATAGTATGACCTTTCATCTTACAATGATCACAAGTTTTGTCATATTTCATCCTTTTAACATCTCTAAAATCTCTTTTCTGACCAGAACCAGAAGAAAAAGATTTTGGAACAAAACCAGTAGAGGTTTTAGTTGCTAACAAAGCACTCATGTCTCCTGATCTATCAATCTTAATAGCATTCATGTTCTGCCTTCCAACTTGTTGTAAAATATGAAAAGCACGATTTACAGTAGGCAAAGGATCACTACTGAGTAAATTCTGCTTAGTCAGATCATAAACCTCATTTAATCCAGAAATAAACTGAATTAACTTCATCACTTGATCAGCTTCTAAGATTCGTTTGAGTAAATTGCAACTACATTTTGCAATAGCTCCACAAGAACAATAAGGAAATCCATCTAAAACATGAATTTCATCCCAAACTCTTTTCAATTTACTATAATAATATTCAGCAACTGATTGACTTCCTTGTTCAGTTTTCATTAATGTTCTATGTAAATTGTATAATTGAGGTATGTTTGTGTGTCCATACCTTTCAACAACCTCAGTCCAGAACTGAAAAGTAGAATCAGCAAACAAGAAGTTCTCAGCAATAGACTTCTCCATAGAATTTGATAACCATGACATCACCATATGATCATTTCTGATCCATTTCTGGTAATCAGAAGAATTAGGAGCTGGTTTCTTGAGAGTTCCTGATAAGTCATATTTATATATAGTTTTTAGTTGCATTTAGGTTGCATTTTAGAGCATTTAGTTTCATATTTAGGTTCATTGATGCATTAAATTCTTAAGTTATATTTTTCTACTCCTATTCGGTATGTTTTCTTGTTTTTGATGAATTTCAGGCATTGAGGAATATTTGGAGTATGATTAGTAAGCTTAAGGATTAGGAGCACTTGGAAAGAAGCTACAATGATAAGGATCGTATGGTATGTCTAGTACGATTTGAGCAAAAACGAAGCGGAAAATCATTAGAAGAAATGTGAAAAAGAGTCACGTCTACTCTTCTGATCATAACTTTTGATGTGATTCTTAAATCGAGTAATTCCACCAGATTTGGAAACTAGACTTGAAATCTTTCCAACGATAGGTGGCACGCCCCAGGAGACTTCTATCAAGGAGTTATGCCTTTCGGAAGATTGCACTGTTTCTGCTGGAATCTGCCACGTGTACGCGCGGATCACTAATCCGCCTATTAATGATTTATTTAAGACTTTCCTTATCTTGTAAATTACTTTCCAAGTCATATTAGGTTATTGAATATTTATTTAGATAGGTTTTATTCTTTTCTCTCTCCTCCCCCTCTCACGTTATTTTCTAGGTTTAGGTTTTAGTTTTCTCCCTCTCTTTCTCTTTAGTTTTTAGTGTAAGCCCTAGTTTTTATTCTTTTTCATTAATTCATGAGTTTCATTAGTTTCTTTCATTGATTTCTTTACTTATGTTTTCTTTTATAGTTTTAGATTTCATTATTTTTATCTCATGATAGAGTAGTTTCTTTTATCTATGGTTAAGTTAACCCTAGTATGATTTAATTCATGATTGTTTCTTTAAATTCTCATATTAATTGTTAATTGTTCTTGCTTAATTGATTGTGCATATTCCAATACTAGATTAGGGATAACTAGTATTGTTATGATTCCATTGTCTTGATCACAACGGGAGTTGGATTTTGACGGATTTGAGTATTTCAATTAAGGACATGAAGTTCTCCACGGGAGTAGGTAGAATGGATTGTTAGGAAGTTAAAGTGCGTGTTTAATGTCTTTAATTTGCATGATTCCACGGGAGTAGGCTTGAATGCATATTAGAGAAGCCATAGATACTCGGGAGAGGTTTATGGTACTTTATAGGGTGTACTTTTCCTTGTGAACATTTAATTTATTAGTTTGGGGTAGAAATTATTTTGTATTATTTCGTGCTAGTGGGGATACTTAACTGTAGAGTCTTTTATTTTTATATTGATTAGTATAGTTTAATTCCCATTATTCTTGATATTAATCTCCTTAGTCTTACCATTATTTAAGGGTAATCATAGAACAGCTTTCTCCCTGTGGATTCGACTCTGACTTACCCTACTACATAGTTAGGAGGATTAGTTAGGTTATTTATTTTTGTTAGGTGCGCGACACGCCTATCAGTTCCATCAAGAAAACCTAGCTTATTTCTTGCAATCAATGCAACTCTTACAGCACGATTCCAGTTGATGAAGTTATTTCCATTGAAGATGTAATTTGTAATCGAATGATTTGTATTATCTCCATTTGATAGGAAGTAAGGATCATTGTAATTAGAAACAACATTTTCTGAATTAGAAACAACATTTTCTGAATTAGGATGAGTTTCAGTTGAATTCGCCATGATTTAGAGAAGAAATTTTAAAGGAATTTCAGAAGAAAGAAGAAGAAATCTGCGGAAATTTAGCTCAGAATTCCATGAGCTCTGATACCATGATGATTTTCATCATTATCTGATGATGAAACTTAGAGAGAGAAGAGAGAATTTGGGAGAGAAAGAAACTGTAGTTTGTATTATTATTAATCAGCTCACTCTCTCAAAGATAACAGAAGAAACCTTATATACAAGAATGTACAACAAACTTCTAACAAACAATGTAACTAACTATGACAGCTGTACATAAGCAATAACAATATAAATTAATTAATCATAATCTTAACAAACCTAATTATAGGCTTCAGCGGTATTTAGCAAGATGTAAGGAAGAGTGTCGAACTCGATATATGTGAATAATGCATATGAAAGTTATATCACATCGAAGAATATGAGCTATATCGACCAACTTATAAGCTTGAGGATGAGATACTCCTCATATTGCCAAATAGTTTTGGATGTAAGTTATGTTGGGTTTATAGTGATTCAGTACACTTTTCGGCCTCCTCCTCTTTATTGGATTGACAAGGCTTAGTTTTACTTTTCTATTAATTTATCACATATTGTTGGAGGAGAAGCTAAGATTGAAAGAGATAATTATTGGGAGTTGTAGTAGATAAGTGTTCTTGTAACTTCATGTGCAAATTTCATTAGGAACACTTTTTTTTTTTTGCTATAGAAAAGAGTGAAATATGGTCTTTATCATTTTTTTTTATAACAATAACAGTATATGTGCAGTGTGCTGTGTACATAAGATAAAACTTCAACTATTACTACTTAAATTGGTAGAATCATGTTAAGTATGATAATTGGTTTGGCCATGCTCAAATTTCGCCAAATAATGTGGTTGTTTTAGTCACGGCTTCAAGGGATTTTATCTAACTTTTGGATCAAAATAAAATTTCTATCTCAACCTGTCAAAACTGGCTTAGTTCAACCAGGTTGAAATCGAAAATTACCCGTAAGTCATGTAGATCCGATACCAATCAGCTTCAAAACCAGAATAAAAATTGGTTTGCAAACGCATTTTTTTTTTAAGTCGGCCTCATATTAATCAACGATCTCAAAGTTTCTAAATTTAAGTCTTTGAAGCCTTTTTCTTTTACGTACGGTTTCAGTTAAATTTACTTACAATTCAGTTCAATTCAACTATTTTCTTCTCACAATTTTACTTCATTTCAACTCTTTTCCATTCATTTCAATTTATTTTAGTACAACCCAAAGCCTAAGTCATGAGCTGGGTATTGAAATTTATCTGACTCTTTTAAAAGTAAGTACTCCAGTTCTACTCCCCGCCAAATGAGTACTACAGGCGATTAAGTACAAAATGCAACTTGCGATATATGCCTTTGTTATTTGTTTGGTTTTGTTTGTTCTTATGATATTGTGTAGTTCTAGAATTACTCCCATTAGTACTAGACTACTAGTAGTAACTTGACACAGTAAGTCATAAGTGTGTATGAAACTACTCACTATACTTACGACTAACCTCGAGAGAAGGAATAATTAGAGGAGATAAGAACTAGATTATTAAAAAAGCTAAAGGGTGCAGCACAAGATCCCAACAACCTGGTCAGTTCACACGTGTTTTACTAAACCTGTTATTAAACTAGATTCCCTTGATTAGACTCAAAAGGTAAATTAAGGTTTTTGATACTCTTTTCGTCCAATAATATAATTTACCCACTGAAAAATTTACTAATTGATTAATTGTTGATTGAAATTTTTACTTTTATTAAAGATTTGTTAGCTATTGAGGGTTAGTGGAGTATCATCTTGAATTTCAGGGTCTCGCGTAGGGTTCGAATATTCATACAACAATATATTGAGGATTCCACTTGTGGTGTCAGTAGACCTTTAAGTATGTTGTATTCTGTGCTCTTTAGACTTGTACCCAACTTCTATGGTGGTGTACCCTGCATGCTAGTTGTTAATTTTTTTAGAATATATTAAAATTGGCTTAGGTGACCCAATAAGGAGGAGGAGAGTTTAACCCACTTACAAACTAGGAGGTTCCATCCTAAAACCAATTGATGATAGGAGGAGTAACTCCTAATCCTCTCACTTGTGAGTGTCTTTAGAATTTAGAGCTAACTGGAAAGGTAATCAGAAATAATCCTCTTCTGATACCATGTTAAATTTGAGATTATATGAAAATGGACCTGGGTAACCTAATAAGAAGGAGAAGAGTTTAGTCCACTTACAAGCTAGGGGTTCCATCCTAAAACCAAATCAATTGGTGATAAGAGGAGTAACTCCTCATCTTATAAAGTGGTTTTATTTTCTCCTCTTTCTCCAACGTGGGACACTCACAGGTGGACTTTCAATGGGTTTCAACACTAGTATCTAGCAGGGGATGATTTTCGAACCAATTATTTTTCGGAATGAAAAAAAGGTTTGTTCTTTATTGATTTTGGTTTTCAATTTCTAATTTTTTAAAAACCAAAAACAAAAATATAAAAATCAGATTGAGCCCATCGATAACATTGTTACTTTCGAGTTTTTTATTTATTTTAGAAGTATAAAAGTCGTGTGATATAAGAAATACAATAAACTAAAAAGTAATAATCCTCATACTAAATATATCAATCCTTGAAACTGACAATTTAAGTTTAGAAATTGCTTTTTCTAGTTTCCATACTTTTGTTTTTGGTTTTGTTCGAAAAGGCTGCTGAAAATTGAAAACAAAAAATTTATAACAAACAAATCCCACTTTCCAATTTTCAGTTGTCAATTTTCAAAATTGATATGTTTAATATGAACATGACTAATTTTTTTTTCTTATGGCTTTACATCATTAAAAAAAAAAAAAAAACTAAAAACTGACAATGATGTAGAACGGGGTCATTTTGATCAGCATATTAAAAATAATTAACTATGAAAGTTTCTTTAAAAAAAAAAAAAAACTATGAAAGTTTATCATCAAATATTGCTCATGTTTTAGTTGTTTACTTATATTAGAGGGAGTACTTTTATTACATCTTTAATTCATTGCTATCTGATTCCCTTTATTTGACTTCTCATTCGAAGACTTATTTTAGGGATAATGGTTATTGTCGGACCGGGCTTTCAACAAAAAAAGTAATCTGTTTTGGACCAAAGCCTCGGGTTGAAATTCTCTCGTTAAAATCCGCTAATTCGGGTCGGGCCATACGAGGTTTTACGACGCACTTATGACGCCAGCAAGTCAGCAACACATCGATTGGCAAAGACTTTAAAAGAAGGTGAAGCCCACTTGAGCTAAATCTCACGCAAGAAGCCCATTTCCATTGATAATAACAGTAAGAATTAGAATGAGCTAAGCCCATTTCCATTTGACCGCAATAAACTCGCAGCCGAGGAAATTGAATTTCCTTTTATTATGCGTTAACTTAAAGGGCCAAAGCCCAACCTCATTGAACCAACACGCAGACTTTATATTATGCGTCATCTGTTTAGAAAGAGTTGCACAGTTTGCATAGTATTTACTATTCACGTATTATATTTTGATTGTTTTTGGTGATTTATATTGTAAAAAGGATATGATCATGTGAAATCTTGTTAGATACGTCTCAAAATATATTTCTTTAATATCAACTTTTTATAATTTTTACTTGTTGATAATCAAAGATATTAATGATTAAAAAACATATATTGACAAACCTAAAACATAAAATAGTGCAACTATTTTTAAACGGAAGAAGTATAAAGAGACGAAACACACGCTGATGACAACACTAGAACAAAAAAAAAATACCCAGGGCACAGGGCAGGAACAGAGGCAGTACAGGCTTACAGCCTTGAATTTGGAACTATTATATTCCAATTTCCGAGTACCGAGTCCGATTACTTCAAGTCAAAAGTCATGATTCATGATATAATTAAAGTTATTACCATAAGTTATTTCTATCATAAAAAAAAAAATATATAAGAATACTTTATCAACAGGAATAGTGTACTCCCTTCGTCTCATAATATAGTGCCTACTTTGGTGGGTCAAACTTTAAAATCTTTGACCGAATATTCTCATTTGTATATATAAAAAAACATATTCATGTGGGATATTGTTAGATTCGTCTCAATGTGTAGTTTCATAATATCAACTTTTTATATTTTTTATTAATACGAAATTGAAGATATTAAAGGTCAAAGTTACGTCTTGGAAATCGTGTAAAAAAAACAACAAGCACTCTATAATGTAACGGAGGGAGTATATATTTTTTTTGGCTAAACCGAAGTAAAACGATCTGAATTAAACTGAACTAAAACAAAACTTTAAAATGAAAGTAACTAAATTGAACTAATAAATCGAATTGAAATGAAACAAGTTAAGCTGAACTGAAACAAACTGAATTGAAACAATGTCGTCGAAAATAATATGACATGGTGCATGGCTGATGGCTTTCACGCCTCCACGCTTTTAATTATATACGTCTACTAGTACGTATTCAATCAGTAGCCTCCAAATTTCGTTGGTTAGGTGAGGAATAGACATTAGACACTATCCAACCAATATATCTTTACTATTATCCCCAACATAACTCCCCAAAAACAAAACTCATAGAAACAAATATCAGAGTTTGCTGGCACAACAAAGCTAAAAACTTAAAACAAAAATGGCGTTACTAGATTTATTTGTATTAGCATCATTACCAGTTGTTAAGGTGCTTTTGATCACTGCTATAGGCTCAGTTCTTGCTTTAGAATGTATTGATATCTTGGGAGAAAATGCTCGCCATCACTTAAACAAGGTTCGTTGGTATCAATATTCTTCTTTCTTAATTAGCATGAATTGCAAACTTTGTCTTCTATATGAAATGTGGAATAAGATGTATTCGTCCGGCCATCCTGAAATGTTACCGTCATTAGTTTTTCCGTTTTCTTTAGGTCTTTAAAAGTAAAAATATAATTATGAAGGTTTTTTTGGGCTCGCAATATAATTATCAATCGAGACGAGTCGAGCTTAACGAGCTCGAGTCGAGTCGACTCGAGCATCAATAATTCTTATCGAGCATGAGTCGAGTTAGGAAATTAAATTTTGTGCTCGACGAGTTTGGAGTCGAGCACGAGTCGGTCGATCTTCGAATGGCGCCTTTTCTTATACAAGCACAAGCATATATGACTATTACGGCAGCGTATAGTCAGTATTCATAAATAATGGTAATGGTAAAGAAATTTTATAAATTTGTAAAAAAGTTTTCATTTAAATTATCATGGGGAATAAAACTTTATCACAAAATATAGGTTTCTTTTTATAAATTTTTATTACCATTCAATACCACTTTTCCGAGTAGTTATGCATAGGAAGAAAAATGAATTTTAGTAATGAGAGTTTTTAAATTTTGATCTTGAAAGTCAACTTAAGCTTTTATATATTTTGAGAAGGAAGAACTAGTTTTCTATGTGGTTTATTACACTACTATATGTAGATTTGATGCAGCATATGATTGCTTTAGCTTCCTTTCAAATACTAAATATTTTTGTGGTTTTCTTAGGTAGTGTTTTATGTTTTCAACCCATCTCTAGTAGCTGGCAACCTGGTTAAAACTGTCACCTTTGAGAGTTTTATTACCTTGTAAGTTTTAGCCCCTCTTTCAAGCTTTTTTAATTAATCTGTTCTCTGTTTCAATTTTTGTTTGTTAATTCTTCATTCGTCTGTTCAATTTTTTTTTTTTTTTTTTTTTGGGGAGGATCTAGGTGGTTTATGCCGGTAAACATATTGATGACATTTATAATAGGGTCAGTACTGGGTTGCATAATTGTGAAGGCTGCGGGAGTTAGAAACAATCTCAAGGGCCTCGTCATCGGAGCGTGTTCCGCAGGTTATATATACAAACCACTTTATAATACAATTTTTCACTCATTTAAGTTTGAGCTAATGAAAAAAGAGAACCTTCGAAACTCATGAATGGGGGTTCAATCTCTTTTTTTTTTTTTTTTTTTTTTTTTTTTTTTTTTTTTTGGACATCAGGAAAACGTACAGGAAATAAAGTAAAACAAGAAACCAATTAAGGGGTTCAATCTCCATTATAAGAAAAAGAGATTTACAACTTTTAAAATAAATTTTTGATATTTTTTACATAAATTAAATTGTAAAAAATATATACATACTATAATAATATAATATAATCACATTGTAAAATTCAATATTGTATGAAACATATTAAAATTTAATATTTTGAATAAAAAAATTATATAAATATATATGTTTTCTTACATAAATACTTGGTTAAAGAAATTAATTGTTTAAAAGGCACCGGGTCAATAGTATGAACCGGAAGGCCGATAATGTGATTTTTATCACCCGAAGATTGGACCGGAATTTCTGGTCTAATCCAGTTTCAATCCGAATTCCCATCGCGCTCCGAATATGCAATCCCTAGGTGCCAACAACCATAACCTAATACCACTACTACTTATAATATCAATTACTTACATAAAAGAATTTTCATTAATAATTGTTAGAAATGAAAATATATAACTATATAAGATGAACAAGATCATTCCCTAAAAAAGAAAAGTGCGAACAAGATCATTAATTGTAAATGAAATTTCGGGAACCCATTGATTTGGCTATCGAGCTTAGGTCGGCCATTAGATTGCATGTGATTGTACCAAAATTTCTGATTGCTACATTTTAAATTTATCTTTTATCTGTACACATTGTGCTATATGAGGTTTGTTATTATTCATCCTTAATTAACCATGACCATACTCTGATGATGGTAGTGAGACTAGTGACTAGTGTGATTGGCTCACCTGGTGGTGTACTGGTGTCTCCTGTAGTGGGTGGCTCCGTGGCTAAGTTGATTGTGGTGGTGTGGTATTTACTATCGAGGGGGGAGAATAGAGTGAGTGTGAAGGTGATTATTTTTCACATTTCATTCATTAAATGGGAAAAATACAAGGTGATTATAGTAAAATTATGACCAAAAGATGTAGGGCCATGATAAATATGAGCCACAAGTTCAAAATGGTCCACTTATGTTTTTTTTTTCCTCAAATAAATTTGTGATATTTACGAGAACACCTTAAATTGATTTTTGAAGATCCCAAAAACAAAATTTCCAAATTTTTCCCCAAAAATAATTAATTATGAAATTTTAATTTTTTTTAACACTTTGTTCATTTGGAGGAGATTTTCTCCCACTTATTCCTTCCAATAATGACTAATGCTCAATCGTCGATTTGGTTTTTGTGAAAGAAGATCTATCTCTCCTTCTCCTTCTCCTTCTCCTTCTCCTTCTCCTTCTCCTTCTCCTTTCCCCTACTCTACTTTCCTTCCCTTATCTGATTCTTTTTCCCTAACGCTTGTTATCTTTCCTTCAAATCCCATATGCCCTATGGAACCCTTGCGCCGGTGAGCCTGACCTCCACTAGTCGCCAGATTTCATGGATTATGCAACAAGATATTTGAAAATAATAATAATACTCACGGCCTCCATCTCACAATATAGTGCTTGTATTTCTTTTTGTGTATCCACATTTTAAAAAATTGTTCCTATTTAAGTATTTCTACTTCAATTATTTACATTGTTGTAGTCCTATTGGTTGTGTTTTTATTTATTTAAGTTAATTATATTGGTTAAAACATTTCAGCACATTTTACAAATGTTTCAAATAATTCTTTGTTGTATTTTTGTTTTAAAAAGAAGGAAAAAATCATTTCTAATCTGATATCTAATACAAGTAATCAATTAAATTCAAATCATAGTATGTTCTACTTTTTTTAATTTCTGTGCAAAAAAATACAAAGCTGAGCTTGACGTAATAATAAAGATTGTACCTTCCCACTAGAGGCACTTTGGTGGGAGAAAATTCTCTTTACCTTCTCCCTCACTCCCAAAGTGTCATCTATCATGCCTACCTAAGTTAGATTAACCTCCAAAAGAGTCCGACAAGTAGCTAGAGGTATGAAAATAAGTTCGTTTTGTGAATATATGACTTTAATTATCATCTAACCACGAAATCGGTATAATTTTTCTTATCCCCTATCCTAATAGTACTTGATCGTCTATATATCAACGTAATTAACCACGTAACAATTTCGTTTCCAATCTCCGAAAATTGTCGGTATAATTTTTATTATCCCCTATCCTAATAGTACTTGATCGTCTATATATCAACTTATGCATATATCAAATGGTACAAGTCAATTCAAATGCAGGGAATTTGGGAGGCATGCTTATCATTCTAGTTCCTGCAATGTGCAAAGAGAAGGGCAATCCATTTGGGGAGACTCATGTTTGTGAGACTTATGCTCTGTCTTATGCTTCTCTTTCCTTGGCGGTATGATTTTTCATCTCCATTTGAATTTTTTTTTCAAGTTTACGAACTTAATAATTTGCAACTATGGACAAAGTTATACGAATATATTAAAAGGTGTCCTTATCAACGTCTATGCGTCATGTGATACCCTTCGTCTACCATTAGGATTTTGCCCGCGTCTATTAACCAACAATAAGTCGATTGATCATTATTATTTTAAAAACTATATATGGTGAAGCACGCACGGGCTTGAACCCCTTACCTCAGGTAAGGATTTCCAAAGACTCACCATCTGATCCAACATCTTTTAGCATATCATGTTTCCACAAAATTAATATAGATATGTGTTGTAATTAGGAATGTGAAAGTCAATGCCTACTTCCAGCCATAAATTTTATTTTTCCTATTTAATTTCTTTTTTGCAGTCATGCCTTTGCTCCATCTCATAATGATGTCTTGAATCGAACATATGACCTAATAATAAGAATTAAGATACATTTACTAGTACACCAAGTATAATAGAGTGAATCATTTTTTTTGCGAAAAACTACCTAATAAAAAAAATATTGTGAAAAACTATCTAATAAATTGTTTTTTTTGTTGTTAAAGACTACCTTGCACCGGAGTTGGGGAGTTGACTCAAATCTCCGGTGTTGTCCATGTCACGTGAGTTGCACGTGTGTTTTAATAAATCCCCAATTTTAACTTTTTCCCCTTATTTCTTCAATTTTCCTCCTTGCTCATCATCGGAACCAGACAAGCTGTGTACCTCATCATCATCTTCATTCAACTCCGCATTACTGGACAACTCAATGTTTATTTCTTCTTCTCCAACATGTTCATATCCTTTTTGTTAGCCACTATTATTTCCACCCAAGCTCCTGGTTACACTTTCATTTATGTCCTCATCATCATTCTCAACAAGTATATCATCATAACTCTCATCCTCATGATCCTCATCATTTAAGACTATAACATTACTATCATCCTCATCAAAACCATCAACTGACCCAATATCACCATTTATTGACTCATCCTTTGTTGATCTATCCTCACCCTCACCTTCTACAATTGGATTCTCAGTAACAAACTTCTTCCATTTAGCAGATCCAAATGAATCACTTGAAGGAGGAAAATTGGGAAATTAGGGAAAAATGTTAAAATTAAGGGTTTGTTAAACACACGTGCAATTCACTTGATCTGGTTAACGCCGGAGATATGAGTTAACTCCCCAACTCCGGTGCAAGGTAGTCTTTTACAACAAAAAATAATTTATTAGGTAGTTTTTCACAATATTTTTTTAATTAGGTAGTTTTTTCGCAAAAAAATGAATTTATAAGGTAGTTTGCCACAAAAAATCCTCATTTTAAAATTTAATTATTAATAGATGGAAAATATAACTACTCGGGGTGCAATCCGGGCCTAAAAACTAGTTAAAATTATTAAAGGAAAGTGTAGAATGCGTACGTGGTTGGATTTTGCCCCAACTTCTTGACGGCTGCACTCTACTTGAGATTCCATTTGATATAGAAAATGATATTAAAAGGCATTTCGATCCCTTATTTGGTTCATTTATTGATACCTAATGAAAATAAATTGTGGTTAGTTGTAGCCATGACGAAGGTAGCGCGTAGCTGTGGGACGATGGTTGTGTTGGGTACGTGACAGTGATGCTTTGATGAAGTTCTTTTTGAGTTATGAATTCCTAAACCCCCTGCGTTTAATGGTGGTAATAAGAAAAGTGAAGAATTAGGGGTGTGAAGTTTTGAAGTGAGACAGGATTCCGGACTACAATCGGAACGAAATGAACCATAATAATTTATGAGCCAGTCTGGTCTACACCTCAATTTTTTTGATTTGGACCAATGGATCGGAATTTGCCCTTTTTAGTAAAAAAAAGTTTATGTGTTAAAAAAAGTTTAAAAGATAGAAATTTAGAAAGTTAAAGCATAATCTTTGTCGCCTTTAGGATTATTGCTTTTAAAATTATTAAATTTTAGTGTATCGAAGTTATAAATTTGTTTAAATCTAAACAAATTTTTTTTTTTTAAAATACGGATTTCGGTCAACCAGTCCAAAATCATACCAGATCCAAATATTATTCTTTTTTGGTCCCGTTCCATAGAAATTTCCAGATTTCAGTCTACCGGTCTAACCAATTCCAGTCCTGGGCCTGTGCGCACCTCTAGAACTGAAGATCCTAACTTTGCAATTAAATTTCCAACACACATGAAACGACTTTGGCACAAGTTTAATCTAGTAAAGGGCAAGTAGCTTGGTTCAGATCCAAAAATTTAGCTTTCTCCCGAATTTTAATGATCTTTCGCTAATTTATAAGTATTTGGCGAAAAACTATATTCTACTAGAGTTATTTTTGCAAAAAAATGTTTTATAAAAACTTTTTCGTCAAACTCCCTTCGTTCTATAATATAGAGCTTATATGTTTCATTTTGGGTGTTTCAAAATATCGTGCCTACTTTATTTTTTTTACAATCCGACTTGTGTGGACCCGGTTCACACTAAAAATAGTGTGGACCAGGCCCAGGCACGTGACCCTATATCACTTTAACATACACTATATCACTTTAACATACACTATATCATTGTAACATACACTATATCATTTTAACACACACTAAATCACTTTAACATACACTATATCACTTTAACATACACTATATCATTGTAACATACACTATATCATTTTAACACACATTATATCACTTTAACATACACTATATCATTATAACTATACTATATCATTTTAATATACACTATATCATTTTAATATACACTATATCATATCAATATACACTATCATAAACTCACGTGATATGGATCGGGTGCACACTAATTAGTGTGCACCGGGTTCATATTAGTTTTTTTTTATTTTTTTTATTAATTTAGTTTGACTAAATTATCCTCGATTTTTACAGATTATTTCCAAAATATTTCTAGTTTTTTTTTTCAAAATGTGTGCTCCTTATTATTATTTTGCACCGTTCCAAGGAATTTTTTTTGCTTTTTGATTTTTTTCGAAGGAAAAAAAAAACAAAGAAGTAGTTCCAAGGCAAAAGCAATTCATTAATTTTTTTTGAGAATCCTACTATTCCGTCAATTCTCCTTGATTCTCGTGAAAATAAACTATATTACGGGATGGAGAAAGTATATTTTATTATCAAAATGGTCGTAAAAGGATGCAAATGTCATTTTATGAGTATTGGTGTAGGTAGGTTTCCAGGGACATGCGATTTTCCCCCTCCCTTGTTATCTATACTTGTATATTAAAAGACATTTCTAAATAAAGAATGACGATGGCACGTGGCCCTCTCCATTAGAATTTTTTAATCCATGGAATTCATATACAAGGAATAAAAATTAGATAATGCTTTGTACAAGATTTGATCCTAACATCCCAAAACATCAAGCTCATATATTAAAGTCTTGACCATTAAATCAAGTCATATTTAATGTTGTCATTTAAAGTTAAAATATTAATAAATGAATAACATTATTACGCGGGATGTAACCCGACCTAAAAGCACCTTTTTTTCAAATCACCACTCAATTTTTTTTTCTGACTCATTATTAAGAGCACCTTTTTAAGATCAAGTACTTGATTTTTTTTTTCACTCATCACTAAGGATGCTCTTAATTTTTTAAATGACGTTTGCCTACTTCCTTGAAACAAGGGAAGAAACGGGATAAAAAGATGAGAAAAAATCACGTGGCTATCGTATGCAAAGTTAATGTCAGTAACCTAGGCCAATAATATACTTACTCTATTTAAAATTAGTTGCACTATTTCTTTTTTTCACGTTTGCCAATACATTATTATAAATATTAATATCTCTAATTATCAATAAGTAAAAATTATAAAAAGTTGATATTAAAATAATATACATTAAAACGAATCTAACAAAATCTCATATGACTATTTTTTCTAAAATATAAATTACTAAAGATAATCAAAATGCAAGATGTGAATAGTAAACACTATACAAATAGTACAACTATTTCTAAATGGAGAAATTAAACTATACCAATAGTATACCACAAAAGTTTTTTTTTTTACATGACACAATTCAAAAGGTGTTATTGTTTCGCTATATTTTCGTTTTTCGGTGATAAACTGATAACAGGTAGATTTGATCATTGATGAAAGAATATTTATATGGTAGTTTTCTCGAAAATGACAATTGTAAAGATAGTTTTTTTTAACAGAAAATCTTAAATTTCGCTCCTGCTAAACGACAATAGCATATCATGTGAGTATCACGTGCAAAAACTTGATACAGTTTTGATTAATCTACTCCTGCTCTCGTACATTTAAAATTAGCAAAGCAAGTACTTAACTAATTTGTTAGTAAATCAAGCATTGCTTGGATCAGCAGCAAACATTAAGCCTCTGTTTGGTAGGGCGTAAAACGTTTTCCCGGAAAACTGTTTTCCTGTATTTTCAGTTTTACATTGTTTGGTTGGCAAAAGAGTGTAAAACCATTTTCCTTTGGGGTAAAATTATTCTCCCAATGATGGAAAACCATTTTCCTTTCAAAATGAAGGGAAAACTATTTTCCATCTCTCTTGTACACTCCTCTCACTACCTCCTTACTTTCCCTTTCATTTTTCTTTCATTTCATCATTTTTCTTACATCGAACCAAACAACGAAAAACTAATTTTGGAATTGTGTTTTCCATTGTAAATTGTTTTTCAAGAAAATCATTTTACACTGAAAATATTTTACGCCCTACCAAACGGAGCCTAAGAATCATGAAGAATTGTGTTGACGATACTTGTTGGGGATAACCATTCTCTTTTTCCTACACTAAATCCCTACTCTCAAGGTGTCTTGTCTGTGTGGATGAGTCGAGTTGACAAATAAGCGGTTCTGATCTAATACGGAAAATTTTCATTCGTTTCATAACTTATCATCAAATTGCTTGTCGCACTTTCAAGAGAAATGAGTGACAAGATGAACGAGTAAATTATTTATCAAAGTTTAAACAACGTCAAGATGGGTGATTGAGTTATTAGGTATTTGAATTATATTTACTAATTCACGTATTTTATCTTATCTATAACATTTTTAAAAACGGTGCGTGATTGCAAGTATATATTATTATAGTAAAGTTAGTATGTGAATAGTGAAATGAGTCAAAAACTGGAACGAGTAAAAAAGGATAGGGGCAAAAGTTGATGAATTGATGAGTTTTTATGGTCGAAACTGATTAAATATAATGTAATCTTCAGATTGGGGCAATATACTTGTGGCTATATGTTTACAACATTGTGAGAGTCTCTGTTGGGGAAGCAGCTGGAGAAACAGATGCAGATAAGGAACCTCTCATTCCTTCCACTGCAGATCATGGTCTCATAACTTCTGAAGAATACAATCCTGTAAACTCTTCCTCTACATCATTGGTAAATAGAAACTTGCTTTCCTTCCTTTCAAAAAAAAAAAAAAAAACAGTGGTAGCTCAGTAGAGTATCATCTCGAATTTCAGGGCATTGTCCAGGATTCGAATCCCCATCCTAATAATATATTAGAGCATTTACTTCTAAACTGTTTAGCCTTATACTCAGTCTCTGAACTGGTGTGCCGTATAGACTAGTAGGCTTAAGGCTAGTAGGAATTGGTCTTTGTACTAATTATCTTCCCTTTAAAAAAAAAATGCTTTCTTATTGGTTATCTTTTGTGTATGTCAGATAAGCGTAATGAAGGTCTTATGCTTTTGTTTTTGTTATTATAGTTTTTGTATATGTAAAGGTCGTTATAAATTTGTGAAATGATTATTTCGCATTGTTTTGATAAGATGATTCCAATTGTTCCTGGGCAGATTTCATTGGCAAGTAGGGTGATACATTTCTTAAGAACACTGCTACTAGAGAAGATAAACATTAAAGCAGTATTTGCACCATCAACCATTGCAGCGGTATGCTCTAAAGTCTAAATATCAACAGTTTTAAAAGTAAAAGTGGAAAAAATTAAACAATTAAAAACAAAAGGGGTATTAGTTTTGTAATGAGTGTTGCTTGAAACTTCCTTCAAATTTGGTCATATATGTGATCTTTCATCTTTGAGCTTTGTAAGAGACCCCATAATTTTTTATTAGCGTGAGATATTTAGGGATAGAGTTGAGTTATAGTATTTATTAGGATATTATAGGTTTGGGTTTGTCTACTTTTATATTAAAAGTAGAGCGCATATTCCATAATATTTGTATGATCTTAAGGGCATATTTTCTTTTTCATTAGTGCCAAAATACTTTTTTATACTGAAACATTATTTAATTATTTTTCAAAAATTACAACTATAATCATAATCATGTCCCGTTCGGTATTACTGTGGTTTTCTGTTTTTTGGTTTTTTGATTTTCAAAGTCATATGATATATCTCATATAATAAATAAAAAAATAATCAAATTTATTAAGAACATGATGATTTTGAAAATTGACAACTAAAAGTGAAAACCATTTTTTCTAATTTCTTATTTTTGATAATGGTTATGGATATTTTTTTTATTAGCACTAGGGTCTAAAGAGGACAACCTCACCGATCGATGATTCAATATCGTGTCTTTTGTGATGTAGATAGTCGGGTTTGCCATTGGAATGAATTCTTCAATCCGAAATTTGATGATTGGCAATGATGCTCCACTCCATATTGTCACGGACTCCGCTTTCATGCTCGGGTATGTTTTGGAATAATTTTCGCTTTATTTAGTTATGTACTATTTTCGGTCTTTATTAGTTTATCTGTATTTTTTTTTTTGGAATGTTCCTTATTAGTTTACTCTTTCTTTTGTTTCTATTTTTGGATGAGACCACTAACTTTTCATCACACGTACATTCAACTTTAATATAAAATAATAGTTCATCTTTCTTTCTATGACCCACAATATTATTTCTCCTAAAACTCTATGCAAAAGAAAGAGATAAACTAATAAATATTGGAGGAAGTATTTGATGGTTAAACATGAGACTGAAAACAAAGTGGTCTTACACACTAATTACAAGTACATAAATGATCTCTACTGGACTTAGGACTTAGATAGCAGTACAATTTAGACAAATAGTCTTACTGTTTCCATGAGTTTATTTCTTGTACAATGTACAAATTGAATAATTACATGTATCTTATTTGATTTATTTCATTTCATGTGAGTTCTTTTTACAAAAGAAGCGGTATTTGTAAATTATTACACTATAATTTATGGTTTTGAAAGATCGGGATGATGGAAATTGTAAATTTGTAACCAGTGGCCTTATTGAGCTATTTCCATGACATGTAGTATCTTGTAATACACAGAGATGCCGCCATCCCAACTGTCACCATAATAGTTGGAGCAAATCTTCTTCAAGGTATGTTTTCTCTTTCAATTCCAATATGTTATATCATGCAAAAAAACATATTCTACACCGGTTGACATTTTGTAGTGCTGATTTCTTTAATGTAAATATGTGAGCTATTAGTTAATTACTACTTATCACCGCACCTAATGAGCAAGTATAATAGTAAACTGTAAACATAAATTATATAACACAAATTATTAAAATATGTCGTATATTTTAACATAAAGTTAGACAAACTAAATGGGGGAGGAGGAGAAATAAAAAAAATCGATGTTTTGGACGGAAAAATAAGTTAAAGTCGAAAAGTTGACAATTTGGCCGGAAAACCGTAATGTGGCGTTAAGTTGCCAATGGAAGTATTTTAATTGGTCCTTCCTTCCAATTTTTTTTTTAAGTGGTAGTGTTTACCTACAAAAATCCTATTTTAATTGGTCCTTCCCCACAAAAAAACCTTGTATTGATAATACAATCATATATAATATTAAAGCAAGAAAAAATTGTCCTACGTGGCAAGACCTCAACCTTCCTCTGTTCTCCTTCACCCTCAACTTTTCGACCTAATGCTTGCTTATGCCACGTGGCATTGCTAAAAATAATTTTAACAATAATCAATTAATTCCTCCAATTGTGTAACAATGAAGAAAATAATATCAACTACAATAACTAAAGGAATCAATCAACCAATTATCAATTAAGGAAACAAATTAAATATTATCTTTTTTTTTAAAACGAAAATCATATATTATCTTAGCGGTCATTCTTATTATTTTCACAAAAATCAGTTATGGAATTATTTTCAAGCTAAATACCAATTTAGAGGAGAGAGAAAATATACAATGAAAAAGATGAATTGATATAACAACTTTAAGTTTTTCACTAATACAAGATACTCAAAAAGTCAAAATATGAAATTTCAAATATAAAACAAATATTAGCTAAGTACAAGCCAATGGGTGCGTTGGTATAACAACTTTAAGTTTTTCATCACACCTATCAAACTTATATAATATAATTAATTTAAAATTACCTAATTTCAAGCCAATGGGTACATTGGTCTAATAAGTTTTTTTTTTTAATATTATTCATTTTGGTAATGAATACCACACCATTATCAAGATGCTAGCCCCTTCAAGAAAATATGCAAATGTAATAATAATAGTAATGCAAGTTTATTTTATTACCAAACAAGAAATAAAAAGATGATTTTGTTGAAAAAAATATAACACACCATGATTATGACTAGAGATTACATATAACAAAAACAATAACAACTCAAATATTCAATTTTTAGTCCCAAAGTGGTTTAGGTAAGCTAATATGATAATAAAAAAAAACCATATCCATGACCAATACATACTAAAAGTATTTTTAAAAAAAAACAAAGTTAAAGTGAGAGAGGTAAAATAAGAGTTCATCTATATATATGTTCAAGAAATTGAATTAGGTAAAAAAAAATGAAAACCAATATATAAGCATCTGTCTACTTTAACTAATTTTGACATAACTATGATAATATAAGTTTGGAAAATTTAGATAAATTAAACAAATTTAGATATAATAATTAAGTGTTTTTCAGACAACTTAAGGGAGAATTAAGAAAATGTCAGACAAGATAATTTTTAAAGATAAAAATGGATATTCTTCTCACTACTAAAAAGTTAAGGTCAAGAGTACATTAAAACATTAATCTATGGCAATTCTCTCTCCAATTTATTGGATATATATTAATATATTATTCTATTATTGCGACTAAGAAGGTTGACAACCTTAGGCTTAGGGACTAGGGTCACTCAAATATTTTCCCACATTCTTACATTCAAATGAAACAAACGATATAAGTACATACACTTATGAACTTACGCTTGATACTAATATCATTTTTAAAGAAAATTCACACACTTTGAATTTGGCCCATTCTATAAAAATTATAAAATAAAAGAGTAGGAGAGAGAGTGAAAACATGACACATGTGCTTAAATTATAAAATAAAGCTTTCTTTAATTTTTATAATAGTTTGCGAATTATTTTGCAAGTTTTATGAAATATCCCAAAAAGAAATATGTTGCGTGTATTAAGAAACTAAGAATAGTAATTATTTTTCTTCAATATAATCCAATATTTTTAACTAATTATTCTTGCAAAAAAAAAAACTAATATAACTGTTCATAAATTTAACATCCTAAACTCAAATTATATATGAAAGTATGAGTGAATCATGAAGTAGTTGACATTATAGGATATCAATAATTATTTCTTATATGCATGATTAAATATAGTTTCCTTGCTAAAATAGATATTTCTCACTTATTCATCATTAAAGTTAAGCAGCGCCATGATTTTCTTATATAATTAATATTGTATAATACTCATTCAGTTAGATGAAATGGGGAATGATGTAAGATAAAATATATCATCAAAATTTGGTCATTTTAGGGAACTACAAGTAAAATAATTATCTTATAATTTTATAAAAATAATGTTACAATTTTTAAACCATAAATCGTGTGGACGATATTAGACTGGAAAGAGAGATATCTAATGAGCATTGCGACACTAATTTAGAAGGTGAATCAACAAGATGAGTTAATTGTAAGCTTATATGTAAAAAAAAGGGGGATTTATAAGTATTCAAGTTTAATTGGTTTATAATAGAGTGAAACTATTTTGAAAAGATCAAATAAAGTTATTGAATTGGAAAAGTTGTTAATTTATTTAACTTTGTTTTGGTTTTTTTTTTTTTGATGTAGAAGATAATATTGAAATGTACATCTTATAAAGAACCTATAAAACACACATATATTATACAAGTAGTGCGTATTTATATTTGTTTACATTTTCTAAATTAGTCTTAATGAATATTAAAACTTTAGTTCGCTTAATATATTCGAAAATTGGTTTTAGGAAGAAATTAATAAATAAGGGTTAATTGTGGACCATTGAAGTCACTTGAGGTAGTCTTTGAGAGGTGAAAAGTAAATTGAGAAACCCTGTATTATACTTATTACGTCAGATGGAATGGGAAATAAGGTATGATACAATATATCATCGAAATTGTGATCACTCAAGTACAACGGGGAATAAGGTATTTAGGAAAAAAGTAGAGTGGGGAAACCCTGTATGATACTCATTCCACCAGATGAAATGGGGAATAAAGTATGATACAATATATCATCGAAATTGTGGTCATTTTAGGTAGCAACGTGGAATAAGGTATTTATACCCCGTATGGGTATGGTACTCATTCCGTCAGATGGAACAAATTTCCTCTGAGGTTTCAAAAAAGGCAATTTTAGTTGGTCGTGTGTCAAAAGTCAAGGACAATCCCTATCGCATGGTGGGTTTGTTCTCCCGAGACAATTCTCAGTCATGGCCAATTTTATGTAGCCATTTCTCAGTCATTGGTAAAAATTGCCTAATAGTACTCCTATATCAGAAAGATAATGGGAAGTCTAATACTTTAAGGCCATTTCGAGGAAAAAATGAAGATGTAATGTAGAGAGAGTTTCTGAGACGATTGAACCCCCCTGGTTAGTGGGATGAAAACCAAGTTCGTGCAAATTTTCTCCCTGTTGAGGCAGTTGAGATCCTTAACCTTTACCATCTCAACCCTTAGATGATGGCTTTCTATGGGGCTACACCAAAATTGGTATGTTCTACTAAATAAGACCATCACTTTATTAATTTTTTTAAGAATTCCCATACAGTTGTTGGCGATTCTATTGTATCGGAAGTGTGGAAGAAAATCTGAATTCCAATCTTCCTCCTAAGGTGTTGTTGGCTTTACTTATGATGATATAATTGCTTCTGACTATATTATACTTCCTCCGTTCTTTTTCTACTGCAGCAATTGGGTTTTCAAGCTTGCCAATGCTCAATTTTTACTATTAATATCTTTATTTACTATTTAGTAAAATTATACACATTTGATATTTTGAAAGTATATATCAAGACGAATCTAACAGTACCCCACATGACTATATTTGTCTTTACATAAAAATAACAATATATAGTGAAAGGTATGATAGTGAATGAATAGTGTAAAAATCTCATTGTTATATTAGACTACGAACGGATGAAGTAGCTTCTTAAAACATTTTGTTTTGCTCTAAAAAGAAGTCTTCCAAAACATATGAATATCATGTATCTGTTAAACAACTTTATAATTAATATAAATGTGTATTTCTCTTAAACACAAAGTTTTTGATCAAGTAGACGTAAATAATCGTTTATATGTTTTCAATGTAGCGGATATATAAACATTTTTACTGTATTAAAGTTCCCGTGCATTATGCACAGGTCCAAAACCTAGTGTTACATTAAAGGAAGTAAGGAATCGCAGATTCCCACAAATGACTAAACTGCGTTGGGTCTGAGGACGGAGGAGCAAACACACCACGCACTATTAGGTTTATTGGACGCTCCAAGTCTCCAATAATGCTTGTGCCAAAATTACGCTTAGGAGTGAACAAGGAGCAAATGTTCCGCATAAAGGAAATAAAGGGGACTGTTTGAAGATCTTGACAGCTTCAAGACGACCAAGGTTACTAAAAAAATAACGCCTATATAATTTCACTAATGCCATACATCCATCTTTAAAACTCAACAACGTTGTTAATAGCTTGTTTATACGACGTGGGTTAGAATGAACAAGGTCACTAAAAAAAATAACGCCTATATGATTTTATTACTGACAAGAATTTTTAATGTTGCAATGAGTTTACTAATTGATGCATACTTGGCGTTACTAACAAGCATAAATAGAGGTTGTTTATAATGTCACGCCATCATTTAAGCATGGGACGTTTAACATAAAAGATAAGATGGTAGGTATTAATAACTTCTTCCACAACATAAGAGATAGGATGGTAACTGTTAAGTAATAACTCTCCATTCTCTTGAGTTGAGGGACTCAATATAACATCTTATATGTCACTTATTTTGTGGTCAGGTTTAAAGGGAACAGGTATTCAACGCAGAGTTGTTATTGGTATAGTTATAGCTCGGTACATAATTCTTCCTCTGTCGGGAATTCTTATTGTTAACGGAGCAATTCAAGTCGGTTTTGTACCACCCAACAATAAATTATTTGTGTTTCTTCTTCTACTTCAACATGCTATGCCACCAGCAATGAACTTAGGTATGTAGGAAAGGCGAAAGAATTTTGTTTCACCTTATTTCCTGCTTCAAGATTTCTTTTTTTTTTTTTTTGCCTCAAACTTTCTACTTATATTGACCATCAACATTGACAAAGGTCATGTATGTCTTACAATGTTTGTGTTATGCTTAAATGTGTTAGGCACAATGATGCAACTATTTGGAGCTGGCAAAAGTGAGTGTTCGGTGATCATGTTATGGACTTACGCTTCAGCTCCTGTATTTCTCACTCTTTGGTCCACAATTTTTCTCTGGATTGTCACTTGAAAATCCACCTTTATTATGTACGAGTACATGGGGTATACCAGTGCATCTTGTGTACATGGGATATTATCGTATGCTAGAGTCTAGACAGCTAAAGGTTTTGGTGACTTAATTTTATTATGTACGAGAGTGAGGGATAGCCTAGGTCCTAGTGGTTAGAACTTTCTTTCCGATTCCAGGAGACTCTGGGATCAATTCTCACCCTTGGCAAAATGGGATCCTCTTTATTCCCCCAACTTGTCAATATTTCCTTATCTTATTAAAAAAAAAATTATATTATGTACAATAACATGTTCTACACCATTATTGTGTGATACATGTACAAGTAATTTACCAAGTGTTGACTTGTGTAGTTGGGTTGGCTGACCTGCGAGAGGTGTTGGTCTAATAGGAACGGGTTATTCTTCTTCTTACCAAGGGGTTCCCTGGTTGGGACCCAAAAAAATGTACAAATAATTTAATTAAATGTACTAATAATTGAAGAGTGCATCTAATGTGTCATTTATTTCATGACATTTGAGTTTCTTTTACAAAAGAACTGGTAGTTCGTAGGATGTTACACCATAATTACACCCAAGAATTTGTGATAATTGTACTAAATTGATGGAGTAATTTCTAGCAACGGAAAATCAAAGGGTATCTTTCAATAGTACATCAGTAGCTTATTACTATAGTTATGAGACTATGCGAGGTCGTGGAATGCATATAAACAATTTTGTCCCTGGTGATGCCTCGAGTTAGTTACAATTATCAAATATATTATTAATAATAAATTTTATAATTGATCTTATTAGCTCTTCGTAATATTTTTGTCTAGTGCGACATTGGAAAATAGACGTTATGACATGATAAATTGTTTAAGAAACTTCTAAATAATTGGGGACAAAAATAACAATTTCATGAAATTAGAGCAAAAGAATGTTATTAGCTAATAAGAGTATTAATCAAAGAGCTAGTCCATGTCTCTATAATTACATATAATTATAAGACTTTATTATATTGTACTTTGAAACATTAAGCATTGAAATTGTAGTGGATTAAGATTCGCAAAGGAAGAAATAGATAACTTTCAAGGCTGTGCCGTGATAGGAGATCACTGACTTGAAAGCAATTACGGCCCGACAATGGTGGTTATCGAACTTGGCCGGAATGCTCCCCAAGGTTTACACAGCAGCTATGAATGCCACCACTAGCAAACTGAGCTTTAGAGAATAGCACGAGAACCCAGGAAGAGAAAAGAGAAGAGAAGGAAGAAGAGTGTTTATTTTTGTGTGTATCTGACTGAACAGAATGGCACTGATTTTTTAGGGAAAAATCAAGCCAAAAAACGGACAGCAATCAAGACAGAAATCAATGGGTGGATTGCCATGAATACTGTAACGGTAAAACGTTACAGAATTCCAACAGCCACACACGCGTAGCTCCCGGGTCCAAAACTTTAGTTAAGTTTATTCCCCAAAGCCCTTCGGCCCAAATCCCTTGGGCCCAAGGCCCATGGCCCATGGCCCATGGCCCTGTACCCCGGTCCGGGCGGGTGGCGCGCGCGCGCGTGTGTGATAGCAAGCCCAAACCAAACATATCATCCAACCACAAAAGCATCTCTAGAACCAACTCAATAGATGGAAGGAGGGAGGAAATATATAAACATGAAGAAATTCCCTCCCACAAGCAATGTGGGACAAACAAGAAAATGAGCCAAGGCTTTTCCAAGCCTTAACTCCAACAATCCCCCACAAAGGCTCAGAAAAGCAAAAGAAATTCCTGGGTAAGGAAAGGAAAGTACTTAAGCACTAATATCTTTCGATTTGAATTGATGCATAGTGAAATGAGGCAACAACTTACTATCTAGTGAGTGAATTACTCTTGAACTCACCAGAGTTCCGTTGAGACCCCCACAACACATACCTACCTTAAGATCGTGCAATCTCCGCGATACATCACAAGCGCTTTATAGCCATGCGCATTCCTTGGGTCTAATAAGTGCTCTAGAAAGACAGCCCAGTCTTTCATAGAAGGCGGCTTAACCTCCACACTTACGTAGGTAGTCCATCAAGTGTTTCTCAATAACACCACCCCGAGGGATATGGAACTATTAAGAGCAAAATGCTCAACCTCTCAATGTATATCCATCAAGTGCGTCTCAGAAGCACCACCAATAGGCTATGGATAAAAGCACTACCATGTGTCATAGGGATGGGAAATGTAGTGCAAGTTAAGATTTTATGGCTTCGTTTGACCTCAAACGGGTATCCACCTTATCTCAACTAAGGGCTTTAGCCCCATCCCCTCGACGACTCTAGGACAACTCTCCTAGATAACCCCTTAGTAAAGGGGTCGCAAGATTTCTTTCGGACCTCACATAGTCCAAAGAAATCACCCCATTTTTCAGGAGTTGTTTGACGACTCCATGTCTGATCCGTATGTGTCTCTTCTTACCATTGTAGACACTGTTCTTAGCAACACCAATGGCTGCTTGAGAATCACATGAAGAGAGACAGGTGCACCCTGCCTCCCCTAAAGGAACATCAGACAACAAGTTTCTCAACCATTCAGCTTCTTGCCCTGCCAACTCGAGGGCAATGAACTCAGACTCCATGGTGGAACGTGCTATACAAGTCTGTTTCGAAGACTTCCACGATATAGCACCACCACCAAGGGTAAACACATAGCCACTAGTTGAACAATCTCATCATTACCAGATACCCAGTTTGCATCACAAAATCCTTCAAGAACAGCAGGAAATTTAGAATAGTGCAAACAAAAATCAACAGTTCCTTTTAGGTATCTGAGAAGACGATGAAGAGCACTCCAGTGTTCATTACTAGGGTTATGTGTATATCTACTAAGTCTACTCACTGCATAAGCTATGTCAGGTCGAGTACAGTTCATGAGGTACATCAAACTACCTATGATTTTCGCATATTCACTTTGAGAGACACTTTCACCTAAGTTCTTGGTCAAATGAATACTAGAATCATAGGGAGAACTCACTGGAACAACATCAAAGGAATTAAACTTTTTAAGCACCTTTTCCACATAATGAGACTGGCTAAGGGAAATGCGACCGGAGACTCTCTTAAGTCTGACTCCTAAAATCACATCAGCTTCCCCAAATCTTTCATCTCAAATTTTGAAGACAGGAAAAGTTTAGTATCATTAACCACCTTTAAGTTGTTACCAAAAATCAGCATGTCATCCACATAAAGACATATAATCACACAATCTGATCCTATCAATTTTGAATAAACACAAGAATCAGAGTTGTTTACAATGAAACCATTTGACACAACAGTACTATCAAATTTTTCATACCATTGTTTTGGTGCTTGTTTGAGACCATATAAGGACTTCCTCAACTTGCACACTTTATCTTCTTGACCTAGCACCACGAAACCCTCAGGTTGAGACATGTAAATCTCCTCCTCTAAGTCACCATTCAGGAAAGCAGTCTTAACATCCATCTGATGTATAACTAAGTCATGAATAGCAGCAAGAGCAAGCAGGGTCCTAATGTGGCTATCTTAGTCACAGGAGAATAAGTGTCAAAGTAATCTAGTCCTTTCCTCTGAGTGAAGCCCCTGATGACAAGCCTAGCTTTAAACCTCTCAATAGTTCCATCAGGTCTCAACTTCTTTTTAAAGATCCATTTACTATCTATGGTCTTCGATCCCTTAGGTAAGTCAGTCAACTCCCAAGTAGAGTTAGACACTATGGAATCTAACTCGCTCTTAATGGCCTCTTTCCAAAAACTGGCATCCACAGATCTCATTGCCTCATCAAAGGTCTTTGGGTCCTCTTCTATCATGAAAGCATAAACTAGTTCATCACTCAACAAGTCAACACAAGAACTTTCAGATAGAAAAGCAGTAACAAAATCAGAACCGAAGTCTTTTGCTACTCTAGGTCTCTTACTTCTCCTAGGCTCATCTACGACAGAAGAACTACTAGCATGCATGTCAACTGAACTACTACTCAAAGTCAAATCAACAGGAATATCACTAGTAGGTAGAACAACATCATGCGTAGAACAAGTAGATAAATCAACAGCAGGAGAAGAACAAGAAGGCACAGATGCAACATCACCTTTTTTCAAAGGAAAAACATGTTCAAAAAACTCAGCATCTCTGTACTCACAGATAGACCTATCACTCAAAGACATGAATCTATATGCAGCATGAGCATAACCAATGAATACAGCATCAAAAGTCTTAGGTCCTATGTTTGACTTTTTATAGTCAGGAAGCCCAACTTTGGCTAGACACCCCCACACTCTCAGAAAACTCAAGTTTGGAGGATAACCCTTCCATAGCTCATAAGGGGTCTTATCTAACTTTTTGTGAGGAACTCGGTTAAGAACATGACAAGCTGAAAGAACAGCTTCCCCCCACATTTCATCAGGCAACCCAGAACTTACAAGCATAGCATTCATCATATTTTTCAAGGACCTATTTTTCCTTTCAGCTATACCATTTTGTTGGGGTACATAAGGAGCACTAAGTTCATGAATGATTCCCAATTTCTCACAATGGTCATTCCAAGAGAAGTTCTCATATTCTCTACCCCTATCAGACCTAACCCTCTTGATTTTCCTATCAAGTTGGTTTTCTACCTCGGCCTTTACTTCAAAAAAGCTTCCCCTGCCTCACTTTTGGTCTTAAGAAGGTATAACTTAGTGAACCTCGAGTAATCATCAACAAAGGAAATATACCAGAATTTTCCTCCTCTACTTCTAGTGTTCTGAAAGTCAGCTAAGTCTGTATGAACCAATTCTAGAAGTTGGGTGGTCCTTTGAGTCACGGTTTTGCAAGGTTTCTTGTATAAATTTTGCTTCAACACAAACAGGACACTTAGAAAACTCGGTTGAGGACAGATTAGGAATCAATTCTAAGGTCCTTAGTCTCTTAATAGAAGCAACATTCACATGTCCTAATCTACCATGCCATAAATTTAAAGACTCAGCAATATAAGCAGAACCACAAACAGTTTTATTAATAGCAGATACAGAAGAAGCAACATTTAAAATAAACAAACCCCCACTCAGATACCCTTTCCCCACAAATTCCCCACCACGAGTCATTACAACCTTGTCAGCCTCAAAAACAATTTTCAAACCAGCTTTGTTTAACAAGGCACCAGACACTAGGTTACGACGCATAGTAGGAACATACAAGACATTTGAAAGGGAGAGGGTTTTTCCAGAGGTAAGTTTTAGAGTGACCTTTCCATGTCCAAGCACTCCAGCAGTTGCTGCATTCCCCATGTAGACGCACTCACCTTCTGTTGCATCCTGGAAGTCATGGAGCAGCTCCTTGTTCGAACAGAAATGCCTTGAAGCCCCGGTGTCCAGAATCCAGTCAGAACGATTTTCGACCAGATTTGCTTCAACAACCACAGCAGCAATAACATCATCCGAAACAGCAAGGTTAGCTTGAGGAGTTTCTTTTTGGACAGAACCTTGGCGTTGAGGACATTGGTAAGCCTTATGATCAGGCTTTCCACACACATAGCATACAAAGGTCCTCTTTTGAATCTTACCACTTGGTTTGTTCACTTTTCCTTGCTTCTTACCCTTGTTGAATACCTTCTTGCCCTTACCCTTGAACTTATCAGAACTTGGCGCAGCAACAGATTCCACCAGATTAGCTTTGGAAACATTGACAAGAGCCGAGTCCTGATTATCTTTGATCCGGTTGGCCTCTTCAATCCTCATATGGCTGATCAGTTCCTGAAGAGACAGAACTCTTTCCTATGCTTCAGATTGTTACGGAACTCCCTCCAGGAAGGAGGAAATTTTTCCAGCAGAACATTAGCCTGGAAAACCTCACAGATTTTCATGTCCTCATTTAGAACATCAGCACATAAATTCTCGTAGACATGAACTTGGTCCATGACAGGTTTGTCATCAACCATTTGGAAAGACAGCCACTTTCCTACAACATATTTCTGTTTCCCAGCATCATCAGCCCCATATTTTTTCTCAAGGGCCTCCCAAATCAGTTTAGATGACTTATGAACCATAAACAAATCAAACAAATTATTAGTCATCAGATTAAGGAGATGGAAACGAACTGTTTATTATCTTTTTCATATTTCAGAATCTTATCCTCATTCTGCTTAATGACAGCAGCAGAAGGAGAAGAAGAATCAGCAGAAGCCGTAATGGCAGTGGGACAGTCATTGAACAGGACATAGTCAATATCCAATTGCTCGAAAAACATAAGAAGTTTCTGAGCCCAGCGTTTGTAGTTATTTCCATCAAGGGACTCAAGTTTGGACAGATGAGCCATTGATTTGGTTGAACTTTCTGCCATTGCAAATAATCGTAATTGCTTTCAAATTGTTGGAATAAAAGATTCGCAAAGGCAGAAATAGATAACTTTCAAGGCTGTGCCATGATAGGAGATCACTGACTTGAAAGCAATTACGGCCCGACAATGATGGTTATCGAACTTGGCCGGAATGCTCCCCATGGTTTACATAGCAGCTAAGAATGCCACCACTAGCAAACTGAGCTTTAGAGAATAGCACGAGAACCCAGGAAGAGAAGAGAAGAGAAGGAAGAAGAGTGTTTATTTTTGTGTGTATCTGACTGAACAGAATGGCACTGATTTTATAGGGAAAAATCAAGCCAAAAAACGGACAACAATCAAGACATAAATCAATGGGCGGATTGCCCTTAATACTGTAACGGTAAAACGTTACAGAATTCCAACAGCCACACACGCGTAGCTCCCGGGTCCAAAACTTTAGTTAAGTTAAGTTTATTCCCCAAGGCCCAAGGCCCAAGGCCCAAGGCCCATGGCCCATGGCCCTGGCCCAGTCCGGGCGGGAGGCGCGCGCGCGTGTGATAGCAAGCCCAAACCAAACATACCATCCAACCACAAAAGCATCTCTAGAACCAACTAAATAGATGGAAGGAGGGAGGAAATATATAAACATGAAGAAATTCCCTCCCACAAGCAATGTGGGACAAACAAGAAAATGAGCCAAGGCTTTTCCAAGCCTTAACTCCAACAGTAAGTTAAAGAGGCTACTCTACAATTTAAAGGGGTCACTTTTAGATACTGAACTAGTTATTAAGTCCGGGCTATGACCTGGGTAAGAAATTTTTTTTATTTATTAATATAATACTTTATGATAATAACACTAAATACAAACTTAGCCTAGTGGTTAAGACTTTAGTATATATGTACTTGAGGTCTCATGATCAAACCCTATACTATGCAATTTCTAAATTTTTTTATTGACATGGATCACATGAACTAAGTAAAACTCCCTAGAAAGAGCGCCACGTGGCGCAATTTCTTATTTATGCACGCCTTTTAATATATTTGTATATATTACCTTGTATCTTAAATTCTCATTGTTTCTTTTTTACACAAAATATTACCTTCAGAGTCTTAAATGAGATAATTTTAAATATCTTTTTAATTCATGATAACTATTTCCTCTTGCTCTAGATCTTATCTATCAAGAATAACCCCCTCTTCACGATAATAATTAAAAAAATATAACACCGATTGAAATCAAATTTAAATATATATATTATTGTATTGATATTCTTTTATGATCTGTTAAAGTCCAATCGAATCATTTTATTGTTTGTTATTGTGGTGATACTAATTTTTGGATTACTTTTTTAACTATGATAAGAAACAGAAATATACTTTAAGTACAAAAAAAGTACTCTTGATTTCTCCCCGTACAAAAAAGTACCCTTCATTACCATGGATAAAAAAAAATCTTAATATCATTTTAATTACTTATATGAGAGTAATAAGATGGTAGTGTAGTGGGTGTTTGGATCCTTTAGAGTTCTAAAATAACTATTTAAGGTAGAGTCTGACTAATATAAAACATTGAATAAAAAAACAATGACTCAAATATAATCTTTCTGAAATCCCCTTTATTTTTTCTCATCAAAATCCACACCCCAATTTTTCCCTCCCACCAATATGAGTCCTTAATTTTTAAATCAATGGCTCACGCACCTTGTAGAGTTTTTAAAATCAAAACTATAGAAGATCCAAACTCGTGTAGTGGTTTACATGCATATCTCTACCTTTAATACTTGAGGTTGTAGATCGGAGAATTGATTCCCTGCTCAATTTTTATCTACAAGAGTTTGGTAGTTGTTTGAGATAAAGAATCTGATTCAGTCTATAGGAGTCTTTCCGCGTACCTTTTGGAATGGATTTTGTAAAACTTTGATCTACCAATATGGCAATATGTGTAAGCGGATTCTTGTGGCACCTTCCCGGCGTCATGATCATGGATCTTATCTTCTGATCGACTTTTTCGAAACGAAGCATTAGTTGCTCTTCATGCTAGCACGCATAATAGAGTAATATAATCCTCTAATTTTTTTTAGGGTTATACTATATGCAGCCCTAAGTGATTTCCATTTTATATAGTGTATCTATGTCTTATATGCAACCCTAAGTAAATAATTTTTTTCCTTGTCTAACTTCTAAATTCCGATTTCACTACAAATACACCTCTATTTTTTATCATGACTCACCATTAATTGTGAATGGTTCTTGAGAATAGTGATTTCTAAGTAAATTTTTGTAAATATTTTTGTATGTATTGACGTTCTAGGTTATTAGTTTTAGTTTGTATGTTAATTTTAAGTTTTAATAAAGTTTCCTGATTATTTGAGTGGTTTACGTGATTTTTATAACGTGATTTCCTCAATTGTATGAGTGATTTGTAAAGTTTCTTCTTTTAATTAATTAAGTGATTTGTGAGTGAATGTTGTAAATTAATTTTCGATAGTTTTCTTTTAGTGTCGATTTTGATTTGGACATTCCTTTTGTAATTTATGAGCTACTCGAGGTTGACTAGGTTAAAACTCGGAAAGAGTGAATTAACTTGACTCGGTGAAAGCTTTGACAATACTCGGTCAATACTTAATTCAAATGAGCTCTACTTAGCTTGAGATTGACGCGAGAAGTTACGAGTCAAATCAAGTCAGCCTAACTTAAGCTCGAACTTTACTCACATATATCATTGAAATTGCGATTCGGGTTATGATCGTATGCTAGAGAACTAAAGGTTAGGGATATTACCGTTTTTTCGCGGTTTGGTTTGGTTTGCGGTTTTAAAATTGCGATTTGGGTTATGATTTCAAGCAAACCGCGGTTTACGGTTTGGGTTGGGTTTTAATTTTTGTAAACCAAAACCGCACCGCAAAGGCGCAAACCACAATTTTATAATTTTTTTTAAAAAAAAAAGATTAAATACACTTGACAAGGTGGCATACAAGTATAAAACTGAAAAAAGAAGTTTGAGGTAACGAACTTTAACACTTTTGATAAATCGTTATTTAAGTTTAATTATGAAGTCAACTTCATATCTATTTGGACTCTTATTAACAATTTTTTTTACTCTTACATAACAAAATTAATGTTACGGAGGAAAAAAAAATGGTTAAATCGCAAACCAAACCGCACCAAACCGTTTTGCGCAGTTCGATTTGGGTTGGTTTGGGGAAAAGTGCTGTGCGGTTTGGGATGGAAAATTATCAAACCGTATATTTGCAGTTTGGGTTTGGTCACATCCCAAACCGCACCAACCCAAACCGCGAACACCCCTACTAAAGGTTCGGGGACTTGATTCTATTATGTACAATATCATGTTCTACACCATTTTTGTGTGATACATACAAGTAATTTACCAATTGTTGACTTGTGTAGTTGAATTGGCTGACTTGCGAAAGGTGTAGGTCTTGTAAGGACGGGTCATTCTTCTTAAAAGGGGAAAATGTACATGTAATTTAATTAAATGTACTAAAAATTGAAGAGTGCATCTAATATAATTTAATCATTTATTTCATCGCATTTGAGTTTCTTTTACAAAAGAACCGGTAGTTCGTAGGATATTACACCTACCATAATTACACCCAAGAATTTGTGATAATTGTATTAAATTGATGGAGTAATTCCTACTAACAACCTCAAGAATTGAAATGGAAATTTCAGGAAATTCAATCTCAATATGAAAATCAAAGGGTATCTTTCAATAATTACATTAGTAGTTCATTATTATAGTTATGAGACTATGCGAGGTCGTGGAATGTATATAAACTAGAATTTTAGCCCTGGTGATGTCTCGGGTTAGTTTTAATTCTCAAATTAAATATATTATTATTTTAAATTTCATAATTAATTTTATTAGCTTTTCGTAATATTTTTGTCTACTACGACATTGAAAAAAGATGTTATGGCATGATAAATTGTTTAAGAAACTTCTAAATAATTGGGGACAAAAATAACAATTTCATGAAACTAGAGTAAGAGAATGTTATTAGCTAATAAAAGTGTTAAAAATCAAAAAGCTTGTCCATGTTTCTATAATTACACATAATTATAAGACTTTTTACTCTGAAACATTAAGCATTGAAATTGTAGTGGATTAATGGTTAAACTCTCATTTTTTATTTCAAAGGTCATGTGTTCAAATCATAGTAACTACACATTGTTAATATTTTTAAATGAGATTATAAACATGTTTATTATATAAGTTTGAGAAAAGTGACACGTGATACCGTTCCTTTGATAGGATCGCCTTTTGAGCATTGACGTCTTTAATTTTTTATTTTTTTTAAAGATAAGATGAACTCCCTTGCAAGGAAGGGGGGAAATTGGGGATCCCTCCTTGCAAGGGGTGAGACTCGATCCCTTGACCTTTGGGATCGAAGGTGATGCCAATACCACTAGGCTATCACCTGTGCTCTATTAACGTCTTTAATTGTGTATTTGTAAATATAATAAGAAGTTAATATTCGAAAAATACACATTGAGATTAATCAAGCAAGATCTTACATGAATTCAATCGTATGAACCACAGATGATGGTCAAATGGACGAAGAAAAATAATGTCAAGACACACAATGTATTATTCTATGTAGATGAATGGGAATAAGAGGTCCATATGTCATAGGCCCACTAAAAAATAAAGATTCGCTTTCCATAAATGCAACTTACTGATATAAAACGCTTATATGCATCTAGGGTGACAATCAAATAAGACAACACCTGAGCTATTCGAGGTCCATCGGTCAAAACTCGACTCGAGATATTGACAAGCTGAGTTAATATATTTGAAAATCGACTAAAAAACTCGTGAAAAGCTCAAGAACGCAATTATCATATACTACATCCATTTCCTATTAATCCATTCACTTTATACTTTATATTCTTTCGATTCTTTTTTTCTTTCTTTTTAAAATGCTTTTGTTCCTTATTCTCTCATTTCTTTCGGTATTGCTTTTTCTTTTTGTGCTAGCAACTAGAAAGAGCTTGAGTAGTCCCCTATTCTTCTTTTTCTAATTGATAAGTCACGTGGAAGATTATTTTGCAATATTTTTTTTGGTAAGACCCACCTTATCTATATAAATATATTAAAAAGCGTGCATAAACAAGAAACTGTGCCACGTGGCACTCTTCTTAGGAAGTTTTAATTCATGTAATCCATGGACAATACTTTTTTTTAGAAATTACGTAGTATAGAGTTTGATCCCGAAACCTCAAGTACATATACTAAAGTTTTAACCACCAGGCTAAGTTGTATTTTGTGTTATTATCATAAAGTATTATATTAATAAATAAAATATTTTTTAACCCGGGGTATACTCGGGTGTAATAACTAGTTTGTAACTTAAGAGGCGACTTTGTAAGTTAAAGAGGTCACTCTACAATTTAAAGGGATTACTTTTAGATAATGAATTACTTTGTATCTCAAACTCTAATTGATTCTTTTTTAGCAGAATGTTACCTTCAGCGGTCATAAATGAGATTTTTTTAATTATCTTTTTAATTCATGATAACTATTTCCTCTTGGTCCAGGTCTTATCTATAAAGAGCAACCCCGTCTTCACGATAATAATTAAAAAAATATAACACTAACTGAAATCAAATTTAAATATATATATTATCGTACGTAATAATAGTCTTTTACGATCTGTTAAAGTCAAATCTAATGATTTTATTATTTGTTATTGTGGTCATCCTAGTTTTTGGGTTACTTTTTTTTTTAACTATGATAAGAAACAGGAATATACTTTTAAGTACAAAAAGTACTTTTGATTTCTCCCCTTACAAAAAAAAGTACCCTTCATTACCAATGGATAAAAAAAATCTTAATGTCATTTTAATTACTTATAAGAGAGTAATAAGATGGTAGTGTAGTTGGTGTTTGGATCCTATAGAGTTCTAAAACAACTATTTAAGGTAGAGTTTGACTAACATTAAACATTGAATAAAAAAACAATGGTTCAAATATTATCTTTTAAAATCCCTTCTATTTTTTCTCATCAAAATCCACACCCTAATTTCCCCTTCCACCAATATGAGTCCTTGATTTTAAAATCAATGGCTTACCTTGTAGAGTTTTTAAAATCAAACTATAGAGAATCTGAACTCGTGTAGTGGTTTACATGCATAGTTGTACCTTTAATACTTGAGGTTGTGGATCGGAGAATTGATTCACTGTTCAATTTTTATCTACATGAGTTTATTAGTTGTTTAAGATAAATAATCTGATTCAGTCTAAAGGAGTCTTTCCGCGTACCTTTTGGAATGGATTTTGTAAAACTTTGATCTACCAAGTACCAATATGGCAATATGTGTAAGTGGATTCTTGTGGCACCTTCCCGGCAGCATGATCATGGATCTTATCTTCTGATCGACTTTTTCAAAACGGAACATTAGTTGCTCTTCATGCTAGCATAAGAGAGAAATATAATCCTCTAATTTATTTTAGAGTTATGCTATATGCAGCCCTTAGGGTTGCATATAAGACATAAATACACTATATAAAATGGAAATCAGTTGTGAATTTATGAAATTTTTTTGCATCAACCAATGTAATAAATGATCAACTAGAATTTTTTGCACGCGATGTGTGCTTGAATTTTTATCAAAACAAAAACTCGATTTTCTTCGGCATAGGAGTCAAAATTTGAACATTAGACATACGAAGTATAATTGTTTTTGGTTGGAAAATTTGATTGGTTTAGTTTATGTAACTTAAGTCTATCACTATTCTTTTTGTTTTTTTTTTTTTACTTTTCAAAGTTAAATTCTATGAACAAAATAGAAATTTTGTTGAATTTATTTATGATTTCTAATATTATAATTGTTTAGTTGATTTTTAAATTAAGAAAAGTACTTCATAAATTGTAAAGAAAGTGGAACTATTGATTTCAAGTCAATTTTTTCATAGGTTGTAGTTTGTAAGTGAATTTTTAAGTTTTTAACTTTACCTAGTTTAATGATTTAGTTAGGTTTGTTTGATTTTAGGAGACTAGTGACGACCTAGTTTTTCCTATACCAATTTTCGATAGTTTTATTTGAGTGTCGATTTTGATTTGGACATTCCTTTTGTAATTTATGAGCTACTCGAGGTTGACTAGATTAAAACTCGGAAAGAGTGAATTAACTTGACTCGGTGAAAGCTTTGACAATACTCGGTCAATACTTAATTCAAGTGAGCTCGAATTAGCTCGAGATTGACGCGAGAAGTTGCGAGTCAAATCAAGTCACCCTAACTTAAGCTCGAACTTTACTCACATATATCATTGAAACTCCTACTACCTACACTTTCAAGTTTTGAACAAATTTTCTTGTTTTTATCTCATCTTATATTCTTTTGATTCTTTTTTTCTTTCTTTTTAAAATGATTTATTTTGTTCCTTATTCTCTCATTTCTTTCGGTTGCAGGAGACATTGCTTTTTTTTTTCCTTGTGCTAGCAACTAGAAAGCGCTTGAGTAGTCTCCTATTATTGTATTGATATTCTTTTACGATCTGTAAAGTCCAATCGAATCATTTTATTGTTTGTTATTGTGGACATACTAATTTTTGGATTACTTTTTTAACTATGATAAGAAACAAAAATATACTTTGAGTACAAAAAAAGTACTCTTGATTTCTCCCCCTACAAAAAAGTATCCTTCATTACCATGGATAAAAAAAAAATCTTAATGTCATTTTAATTACTTATATGAGAGTAATAAGATGGTAGTGTAGTGGGTGTTTGGATCCTTTAGAGTTCTAAAACAACTATTTAACGTAGAGTCTGACTAATATAAAACATTGAATAAAAAAACAATGACTTAAATATAATCTTTCTGAAATCCCCTTTATTTTTTTCTCATCAAAATCCACACCCCAATTTTTCCCTCCCACAAATATGAGTCCTTAATTTTTAAATCAATGGCTCACACACCTTGTAGAGTTTTTAAAATCAAAACTATAGAAGATCCAAACTCGTGTAGTGGTTTATATGCATATCTCTACCTTTAATACTTGAGGTTGTATATCAGAGAATTGATTCCCTGCTCAATTTTTTATCTACAAGAGTTTGGTAGTTGTTTGAGATAAAGAATCTGATTCAGTCTAAAGAAGTCTTTCCGCGTACCTTTTGGAATGGATTTTGTAAAACTTTGATCTACCAGCAATATGGCAATATGTGCAAGCGGATTCTTGTGGCACCTTCCCGGCGTCATGATCATGGATCTTATCTTCTGATCGACTTTTTCGAAACGGAGCATTAGTTGCTCTTCATGCTAGCACGCATAATAGAGTAATATAATCCTCTAATTTTTTTTAGGGTTATACTATATGCAGCCCTTTACTTAAAATAGTAATAAGTTGTGATTTTATGGAAAATTTTTGCATCAACTGATGTAATAAATGATCAATTAATGCAACTTATTTTCCTTTTTAGCTTCTTATATAAAACCCTTAGAGCTGCATATAGCTTTTCCCTTTGTTTTAATAGATATAGCATACTATCCACAGTGTTTGATTAATTAGAATTTTTTAAAATATTTCTTTTACTGAAATATGATTGAATAGAGTAATATAATTCTCTAATCAAATTATAAGATGAAGCTGATTTTAATTTTTGGAGCCGTACAAGTATTGATATTTTTGTTTATCATTCTAGGTAGGGGGGGGGGGAAGGGGTAATAACCCCTCATTATTTTGAGTTGATTGCTTTGAATACCATCCCTAATTAATATATGGCATCAATTTTTCTTGACTAGAGATGATTTTATGGTTGTCATAACTACCTCTTTTCTCATATAATCTGATATTCCCTCCAATAAAATAATTGTGGCTCCGCCACTACTGATACACATACGAATGCATGCTATAGCATCAATATTTAAGTAATAACTAATAAGTAAGTAATTTAATTAATAATTGTAGTTGTAGGTTTAAATATTTAATGCATAGTCGCATAAATTCATGTCTTAAATTTATCGTGTAGTGTGGACGGATAAAAATGAAAAGAAGCAGACATAGATCGATATAATAGTTATGGATATAAAAAGACAAGTTGTCCAAGAGAATATGTTCTTTTGTGGAGTAAAAATCACAACTTTGCCCTCTTGGCCTCTTCATGGTATATATGTATAAATAGATACAAACATCATCCAGGAGAGAACAAGAAACCATATCCTAGTAGCAAAGTTACTACTAAAACCTACGTGCTAATCTGCAAATTTTAGAAATGGCTCAAGCAGTTGCTAGCGTGAGTACTTGGCTTTCTTAGTCTTTCTTTTTTCTATATTTCTCTTTATGCAAAGTTGATGAATAAGTATTTCTATTCTCCAATCTATTTACCCACTATTAATTGTCTTATTTATATTTTTGTTAGCATGTATTAGAATTATGGTAAGTATATTATATTATATTAACATGTAATTATACTCATTTCCTTATTAGTCTAGGACTCTAATATAATATACTTACCATACTCTAATAGCATGCATGCATGCAAATTTTAGTTTTCTAAATGTTCTTGTAAACTTTCACAGGGGCAGGTGATTGAACAATACGGGCCGTATGGTTCTCAATTGCCGGAAAACTATCGCGTTCAACTTGCTGATGGTGAGCGTTTCACTACACTAACAGTGGACAGTGGATACATTGTGGATGGAATCAGATTTGAGATAGCTAAGCCTGATGGAAGTACCAGGACTGTGCAGATCGGTGGCACTAGCCCACCAACCAGCACACACTTTGTTAATCAGGTGAATACATGCATGTATCTTCATGTCTTTGGAAACTAATAGCATTTTTGCATTCATTTAGATCACTATCTAATGCAAACTTTTTATTTTTTTGCTTTCCATCCATACATGCATGTATCTATAAAACAATAGATTGTGCTCAAGGATGGTGAATACCTAACCGGTGTTAGTGGAACATATGGAAACGATAGAGATCGGAAGCAAGTTGATGTTGCGACATTGAAGATTCAGACCAATTTCAATCCTCAAGGATATGGACCATATGGACAAGGAAAGGATGTTGATAATTTAACTGCTTTTTCATCGCCAAACATAACTGATGGTCCTGTTGTTGGAGTTTTTGGAAGGAGCGACGGCTATATCGAGTCAATTGGACTTCTCGTGAGGAAGGTAATAAGATATAATTTCCTACTTTAGATATTCTAAATTTCATGTTACATCTGAGTATTATTGCATGTCTATAGTATAGTATATCAAGGTTATATTCTTGCTCATTTGGAGGCTATACATGAGCAAATATATTAAATAAGCAAAATGAAGATTATACTCCATGCATATATATATATCACTTTTGTTTTTCTTATGTATCAGCTATAAAATGAGCCTGTTACTAAATATATAAAGGAGATTTTCCTTACCTTTTCATCCTTATTTTTCCCTACCTAGCTGCAGGGGTGGCTTTTAGCATGTTCAACATGTTCTATGGAACAGGGCCCCTTAATTGCGAGGGCTCCAAAATAGAGAAAGTTTAAGTAGTAAAAAGAAAAAGTTTATCTACTTATTTGGACTTTTTTTTTTCATAATATGATTATGTGAAGTATGGATGAGCTATTACATTATTGAATTCTTCAAATACGAGATCGCACAGAGCCTCTATATAGTTCGAGACGGGCCTGCCTAGCTGCATTATTAATTTTATTTTTATTACTTTTTATAATTATAGCTAATCCTTTCATTGGTCTCCATGTCAAATTCAGGAATTTTCGAGCGCTAATTAATGACGTTCTCCAAGTCTTAGGCTACTGTATTCAGCCAATGGGGATATCTACTATTATTTTTGTTTCCAATAAGCCACAATAAGAGAATTTTTTCCTTGGATAATGCAAAAGTGGGTTTTAATTCCCAAAATATGCCCAAAAAAATTAAAATTCCCTGCGTACCGTCCACGTAGGACGGCACGCGAGAATTTCTTTTTTTAGTAAAACCGCTACTCGGAGTAGCGGTTTATAAGTGTCGAGATTTTTTTTTTTTCAACTTAGGTAAAACCGCTACTCGGAGTAGCGGTTTATAAAAAAAAAAATATATATATATATATATATATATATTTTTTTTTTTTTATAAACCGCTACTCCGAGTAGCGGTTTATTATGAAAACTGATATCTGCTTACCATATTTTTGCCCAGGTAAACCGCTACTCAGAGTAGCGGTTTATATTTATAAACCGCTACTCAGAGTAGCGGTTTATATTTGTAAACCGCTACTCAGAGTAGCGGTTTTTATTTGTTACGTTGTTGGTAATTTATTATTTCAACTTAATTAACATATATATATATATATATATATATATATATATATATATATATTATATATATATATATATATATATATATATATATATATATATATATATATATATATATATATATAATCAATATTATGGTGTCCAATCTGCTCTTGAACGCTTCAAACTCCAATGTTAAAGTCATACTACCTCTGTTTTTATTTAGTTGCAACATTCACCTTTTTGCACAAACTTTAAGAAATGAGAAAAGAGAATAAATTGACCCACTTACCCTGCTACTAGTACTGTAATTAAATGGGGAGAGAGTAGGTGAAGTAAAGGTAATATAGTCAAATTATCCCAAAAGCTTTCGTAAAAAGGGAAATGTTGCAACTAATAAAAAACACCTAAAAGTAGAAATTGTTGCAACTAAATAAAAAAAGAGGTAGTATTATAATAATTAATACTTCCTGCGTTCCATAATAAGTGAAACACTTCTCTAAAAAAGCTCTCACATAAAAAAGAGAAGTGTTTCATTTATTATGGAACGGAGGAAGTATTATCTTATTGTGCCTTTGAATAATTAGTAAATTAATCCTAATTTTTCTTTTACATTTTGTACTATAAGTCTCTTCTATAAAACAGTGGTAGTTAATATAATGCTTTCATTTGTAAAATAAAAATAAAAATATAATGCTTTCATTTTACCATTACATGGTTTGTAAAATAACTAGTTTTTTTTCTCGGGCGATGCCTCGGGTCAGTTACAATAATCAGATATGTTATTATTTTTTATTTCATATTTTATTCTACTAATACTTTTCGTAATTTTTGTCCATTAAGAAATTGAAAAATTCACGTCACGACGTGATAAGTAAAAAAAAAAAAAGCTTTGAGTTTGTAAACAATACCTTAAAAAGAATTGTGGTAAGAGAATCTGACATCGAATTCTCTTGGAAGTTACGTAATAAGATTGTTAAAGATGTACTCTCTCCATTTTATTTAATTGTACTTTTCCTTAAATGGTTGTTTTTTTAAAATTTCTGCATTTTCTTATTTGGCCCACCATAAATTGATACTTTTATATTTGTTTTTCTCTTTTTCGACCCAAAAATACTATTTTTCACGTTTTCTCATTATTTTACATTAATACACTCTAATTTGAAAGTGACATGGCATAAATGGTTGTGCATACAACAATAGCAATAAAAAAAATGGAGGGAGTATATACTTGTTAAGTCTTTTTAGTTAATTACAATTATTACAAGACTTTATCATATTTTATTTCAAACATTAAACAACAAAGTCATAGTGTATTGATGGTTAAGCGCTTACTTTTCATTTCAAAGGTCACGTGTTCGATATCTTTCACTTACACATTTTTTTTAAAAGTGAGAAGTATACATGAACATAAACCATTTGCATTAGAAATTTGAGGAGAGTGCCATGTGGCACATAAACGTTCTTTCGCACGCCTTTTAATATATTTCTATAGATATAATAATATAAGGCGGTATTGTTGAAAGAAAAAAAATATTTCTCCTTATACTTCATGCATGTAGAGTCTTGTTAGATACGTCGTCTCAAAATGTATTTTTATAAAATCAATCTTTTACAATTTTTTCTTATGCATAATTATAAATATTAATTAATGCTAAAAATTATGTATTTTGGCAAACATGCCAAGTCCATTTGGTATATCTATTAGAAAACATAAGAAAATCAACCTAAGGCTACACAATTTGGTTGACCAAGAAATGAAATGATAGTTAAAAGAAAAAAAAAAAGAGCAAACAAATTCAGTTTTGTTAACCCACAAGCTAATTGTGTGCCAATTCTTTCATTTGTTGTTATTTATAATGTCCCCCTCAATTTCTAAAATTATTTTTAAATCACATATGTTAGAAGTTATAGATCAATTCACCAAGCTACTGAACTGAAGATGATGAAGCTGAATTAGATATCCATTGATGAATGATGATACCATCTTGAGAGAAATGTAAAAGGTAAAGAGAGAGAGTGTATGTTTGTGACAATTGAATGTACAATTGAAGAGTGCATCTAATATTTTAATAATTTATTTCATGGCATTTGAGTTTCTTTTACAAAAGAACCGGTAGTTCATAAGATGTTACGTCATAATTACACCCAAGAATTTATGATAATTTTATTAAATTGATGGAGTAATTCCTACTAACAACCTCAAATAATTGAAATGGAAATTTCAGGAAATTCAATCTCAATATGAAAAATCAAAGGGTATCTTTCAATAATTACATTAGTAGTCCATTACTATAGTTATGAGACTATGTGAGGTCGTGGAATGTATATAAACTAGAATTTTAGCCCTGGTGACGTCTCGGTTAGTTCCAATTATTAAATATATTAGTATCTATAAATTTCATAATTAATTTTATTAGTTTTTCATAATATTTTTGTCTAGTGTGACATTGAAAAAAGATGTTATGGCATGATAAATTGTTTGAGAAACTTTTAAATAATTGGGGACAAAAATAACAATTTTATGAAACTAGAGTAAGAGAATGTTATTAGCTAATAAAGTGTTAAAAATCAAAAAACTTGTCCATGTCTCTATAATTACACATAATTATAAGACTTTTTACTCTGAAACATTAAGCATTGAAATTGTAGTGGATTAATGGTTAAACTCTCACATTTCATTTCAAAGGTCATGTGTTCAAATCATAGTAAAAAAATATTTTAATATTTTAAAATGAGATTATAAACATGTGTATTATAAGTTTGAGAAAAGTGACACGTGACACCGTTCCTTTGAGAGGAACGCTTTTAATATATTTTATTGACAAGTCACTTATACTTTCTACGCTTTTGAGCATTAACGTATTTAATTTTTTTTTTAAGGTAAGATGAACTCTCTTGCAAGGAAGGGGGGGAATTTAAGAATCCCTCCTTGCAAGGGGTAAGACTCGATCCCTTGACCTATGGGATCGGAGATGATGTTAATACCACTAGGCTATCACCTGCTGCTCTATTAAAGTCTTTAATTGTGTATTTGTAAATATTATAAGAAGTTAATATTCGAAAAATACACATTGAGATTAATGAAGCAAGATCTTACATGTATTCAAACGTATAAACTATAGATGATGGTCAAATGGATGATGATAAATAATGCCAAGACACGCAATGTATTATTCTATGTAGTTGAATGGGAATAAGAGGTCCATATGTCATAGGCCCACTAAAAAATAAAGATTCGCTTTTCATAAATGCAACTTACTGATATAAAAAGCTTATATGCATCTAGGGTGGCAATCAGATAAGATAACACGTGAGCTATTCGAGGTCCATTCGGTCAAAACTCGACTCGAGATATTGACAAGTTGAGTTAATTTATTTGAAAATCGACTAAAAAACTCGTGAAAAGCTCAAGAACGCAATTATCATATACTATATCCATTTCCTATTAATCCACTCACTTTATACTTTTGGCGGTATTAATATACTTACTTTAACTATCGTTTATGATTTATACTTAAGGAAATATATAGTCAACGTGTTAGATCCCTCTCCACATATAATTTTCAAATATCAACTTTTCATAATTTTAACGTGTTCGTAATTAAAAATACTAATGGTCAATGCTCTGCGTAGGCAAGTGTGAAAGTCAAACTGTGTAGATTGAAAAGAAATAGAGATAATACCACCTAAAGCAAAATGCTTAAATCCTACTTTAGGGGTGTCGAGATGAGATAACTTATGAGGTACTCGAGATTGACTAGATTAAAACTCGAAAAGAGTGAACTTGACTCGGTGAAATCTTTGACAATATAATACTCGATCAATACTTAATACAAGTGAGCTCTACTTAGGGCCTGTTCTCCCCAACTTATTTTCAGTTCAGTTCAGTTTAGTTTAGTTTAGTTCAGTTAGCTTCCATTCTTTTATAACCATTTTGTTAAATATTATTATTATGCTGGTCTAATTTACTTTACTAATTACTCTTATTATTATTATTTATTTTTATATCATTATTATTAAGTATTATTATTATTATTATTATTTCTATATATTATTTTTTTTATTATAGATTTACTCATTATTACTATTATTATCAGGATGAACATGGTTTAGGTCAAAAGCATAAATAAACCCACGTTTTTTAGCCCATAAACCAATCAAATCGCGTTAAAACGGTTAACTCCCTCCGTTTCCTAAAGATCTTCCTTGTTACTGTTTCTACATATACCAAGGAGGATCCATTTTTATGGGGTGTGGGGTGGGTAAAGTAGGAGAGAGAAAGGGGTTAAGATAAATAAACAAATAAAAAGAGGTTAAAGTGGGAGAGAGAAAGGGAGTAAAATTGAATTAATAATATAATGGTGGACCATATGATAGCTAGGGGCATGAGAGGGTAAAAAGGGGAAAGAAAATTCCAAATAAGGAATAAAGTAAAAGAGGGAAGATCTTTGGAAACGCACATAAACGGAAAGAGGAAAGATATTAGGAAACGGAGGGAGTATGATGCAATTTTGTGCGGTCCGACCCAATCATTATTTTTTTTACTAAATATTATTATATTATTAAATCTAATTATTAAAATAGTAATATTAATTTACTTCACAGATATTATTGTTATTATATAATCATCATCAGATATTAATATATTAATATAAATAATATAAAATAATTATTATTAATTATCAGTATTATCAATAATAATAATAATAATAATAATAATTATTATTTATTTATAACTATCATTTAAAATAATACAAGATACTATTATTATTCATTATAATTATTATTTAATATTCATATTATTATTGTTTAAATATTATTATTATGTTTATTACATTCAATTTATTTCAATTAAGTTTAATTCAATTTCGATATAATTCAATTCAGTTCAGTTCAATTCAATTCAACTGTTTTATGCCAAAGAGAACAGGCCCTTAGCTCGAGATTAACGCGAAAAGTTGCGAGTCGAATCAGCCTAACTTAAACTCGAACTTCACTCACATTATTGACCCTCCTACCTACACTTTCAAGTGTTGAACATATTTTCTTGTTTTATCTCATCTTATATTCTTTCGATTCTTTTTTTCTTTCTTTTTAAAATGCTTTTGTTCCTTATTCTCTCATTTATTTCGGTATTGCTTTTTCTTTTTGTGCTAGCAACTAGATAGAGCTTGAGTAGTCCTCTATTCTTCTTTTTCTAATTGATAAGTCACATGGAAGATTATTTTGCAATATTTTCTTTGGTAAGACCCACCTTATCTATACAAATATATTAAAAGGCGTGGATAAACAAGAAACTGTGCCACGTGGCACTCTTCTTAGGAAGTTTTAATTCATGTAATCCATGGACAATACTTTTTTTTTTAGAAATTACGTAGTATAGAGTTTGATCCCGAAACCTCAAGTACATATACTAAAGTTTTAACCACCAGGCTAAGTTGTATTTGCTGTTATTATCATAAAGTATTATATTAATAAATAAAATATTTTTTAACCCGAGGCATAGCTCGGACCTAATAACTAGTTTGTAACTTAAGAGGCGACTCTGTAAGTTAAAGAGGTCACTCTATAATTTAAAGGGATTACTTTTAGATAATGAATTACTTTGTATCTCAAACTCTAATTGTTTCTTTTTTAGCAAAATGTTACCTTCAGCGGTCGTAAATGAGATTTTTTTGATTATCTTTTTAATTCATGATAACTATTTCCTCTTGCTCCAGGTCTTATCTATAAAGAGCAACCCCGTCTTCACGATAATAATTAAAAAAATATAGCACTAACTGAAATCAAATTTAAATATATATACTTCCTCCGGTTTTTTTAGATGCTACACTTTCTATTTTAGGAAATTTTAAATTAGATGTTACACTTTTGTTTTGTGTAATAACTTCTCTCTATCTCTCTCCTATCACATGTTCACATGGGACCCTTTTGTTTTCTTTCTATCTATCTCTCTCCTCTCCAAAAATTACCTAGGAGTCCGTGATTTGAAAAGTGTAACATCTAAAAAAAAACGGAGGAAGTATATTATTGTATTAATAGTCTTTTACGATATGTTAAACTCAAATCTAATGATTTTATTAGTTGTTATTGTGGTCATGCTAGTTTTTGGGTTACTTTTTTTTATTTAACTATGATAAGAAACAGGAATATACTTTTAAGTACAAAAAAGTACTTTTCATTTCTCCCCTTACAAAAAAAAGTACCCTTCATTACCAATGGATAAAAAAAAATCTTAATGTTATTTTAATTACTTATAAGAGAGTAATAAGATGGTAGTGTAGTTGGTGTTTGGATCCTAAAGAGTTCTAAAACAACTATTTAAGGTAGAGTTTGACTAACATTAAACATTGAATAAAAAAACAATGGTTCAAATATTATCTTTTAAAATCCCTTTTATTTTTTCTCATCAAAATCCACACCCTAATTTCCCCTTCCACCAATATGAGTCCTTGATTTTAAAATCAATGACTTACCTTGTAGAGTTTTTAAAATCAAACTATACAGAATCTGAACTCGTGTAGTGGTTTACATGCATAGTTGTACCTTTAATACTTGAGGTTGTGGATCGGAGAATTGATTCACTGTTCAGTTTTTATCTACATGAGTTTATTAGTTGTTTAAGATAAAGAATCTGATTCAGTCTAAAGGAGTCTTTCCGCGTACCTTTTGGAATGGATTTTGTAAAACTTTGATCTACCAAGTACCAATATGGCAATATGTGTAAGTGGATTCTTGTGGCACCTTCCCGGCGTCATGATCATGGATCTTATCTTCTGATCGACTTTTTCAAAACGAAACATTAGTTGCTCTTCATGCTAGCATAAGAGAGTAATATAATCCTCTAATTTATTTTAGAGTTATGCTATATGCAGCCCTTAGGGTTGCATATAAGACATAGATACACTATATAAAATGGAAATCAGTTGTGATTTATGTAATTTTTTTGCATCAACCAATGTAATAAATGATCAACTAGAATTTTTTGCACGCGATGCGTGCTTGAATTTTTTTCAAAAAAAAAACTCGATTTTCTTCGGCATAGGAGTCAAACTTTGAACATTAGACATACGAAGTATAATTGTTTTTGGTTGCAAAATTTGATTGGTTTAGTTTATTAACTTAAGTCTCTCACCATTCTTTTTTTTTTTTTTTTTTTACTTTTCAAAGTTAAATTCTATCAACAAAGAAGATATTTTATTGAATTTATTTATGATTTCTAATATTATAATTGTTTAGTTGATTTTTAAATTAAGTACAATACTTCATAAATTGTAAAGAAAGTGGACACTTTGATTTCAAGTCAATTTTTTCATAGGTTGTAGTTTGTAAGTGAATTTTTAAGTTTTTATAAAGTTTCCTCATTTTAGTGATTTGCATAAAATAAATTATGCAATTTTAGTGATTTTAGTGATTTGCATAAAATAAATTATGCAAATTTTGGAGCATAATCCAACACACCCCTTTGTTCCAAAATTTGTAGGAGCCAACATTAAACATTATGCATGTCACAATCTTGATTCTTGGTAATTCTTCCCACATGATGGACCTTAATTTTTTTTATCTTCATGGAGCACTTCTCTCCATTAACATGGAAGCACTTCTCTTCCTAATGTGATGCACTTCTCATCACCGAACATTTGTTGATGCACTTCTCACTAACACCATCTTTTGTTGATACACATTATCACCAACACCTACCATATTTTAATTTGTTGATGCACATTATCACGAACCTTCACTCAATGAAGCACTTCTCTCCATAAACTCATTTTGACGTTGCCTTGCAAATTGACTAAGTCCACGGCTTTAATTTCGGAAACCGTCTCTGCGTTGAGTACGACTTCCACACACTCGTAAAGATTACTCGATCTTCAACTCAACAATTTTTTATGCCCTCTTTTTTACTGGATTAAAATTCATTTTCATGGGCTAAAAGGGAACCCAACAACACATCACACCCAACCATTACTTTCATGGTTAAACACAAAAAATTTCACCCAAACAAAAAAATTGCTCACAAACAATGAAATCAAGCTGCATTGCTCGTTTCTTTTTACCCAATCTTGTTTTTAATACTCTCTTCCTCTCTCTATCTCTCTCTTTTTTTTTCTTTTTTTTTTTGCTTCATCTCTTTCCCTTTCCCAGATCTAACCTGGAGCTCTTGATACCATGTAGAATTTTTAGAGGAGAACAAAGAGAAACTTGGAGAGGATTATACATCAGGCTAGATCCAAAAAAAAAAAAAAAAAAAAAAAGTAGAGAGAAATAAAGAAGAAAACGACGAAGAAAAAAAGAGAATTAGAAAGACTACATTTTTATATATTTTTCATGTACTCACTTAATGAATAAACAAAACAACCTTTAAATAGGCATATAAAGCACTACTAACAACATGTCCACTATGTAGCCCACTACTTGCTTGCTATCCCACTAGCTAGACCATTATCTAGACCACTACTTGTTAACCCACTAACTATTATTAGCAACTAATCCTAACTATTAGGAAAACTTGACTAATTTTGGAGCATAATCCAACAAAATCCACACCCCAATTTTTCCCACCCACCAATATGAGTCCTTAATTTTTAAATCAATGGCTCACGCACCTTGTAGAGTTTTTAAAATCAAAACTATAGAAGATCCAAACTCGTATAGTGGTTTACATGCATATCTCTACCTTTAATACTTGAGGTTGTAGATCGGAGAATTGATTCCCTGCTCAATTTTTATCTACAAGAGTTTGGTAATTGTTTGACATAAAGAGTCTGATTCAGTCTAAAGGAGTCTTTCCGCGTACCTTTTGGAATGGATTTTGTAAAACTTTGATCTACCAATATGGCAATATGTGTAAGCGGATTCTTGTGGCACCTTCCGGGAGTCATGATCATGGATCTTATCTTCTGATCGACTTTTTCGAAACGGAGCATTAGTTGCTCTTCATGCTAGCACGCATAATAGAATAATATAATCCTCTAATTTTTTTTAGGGTTATACTTTATGCAGCCCTTAGGGTTGTATATAAGACATAAATACACTACTTAAAATAGTAATAAGTTGTGAATTTATGGAAAAATTTTGCATCAACTGATGTAATAAATGATCAATTAATGCAACTTTTTTCATTTTTAGCTTCTTATATACAACTCTTAGAGCTGCATATAGCTTTTTCTTTTGTTTTAATAGATATAGCATACTATCCACAGTGTTTGATTGATTAGAATTTACTAAAATATTTTTTTTTACTTAAATATGATTGAGTAGAGTAATATAATCCTCTAATCAGATTATATCAAGATGAAGCTGCTTTAATTTTTGGAGCTCATACAAGTATTGATATTTTTGTTTATCATTCTAGGTAGGAGGGGGGGGGGAGGGGTAAGAACCCCTCATTATCTTGAGTTGATTGCTTTGAATACCATCCCTAATTAATGGCATCAATTTTTCTTGACTAGAGATGATTTTATGGTCGTCATAACTATCTTTTTTCTCATATAATCTGATATTTCCTCCAATAAAATAATTTTGGCTCCGCCACTACTGATACACATACGAATGCATGCTATAGCATCAATATTTAAGTAATAACTAATAAGTAAGTAATTTAATTAATAATTGTAGTTGTTGGTTTAAATATTTAATGCATAGTCGCATACATTCATGTCATAAATTTATCGTGTAGTGTGGACGGATAAAAATGAAAAGAAGCAGACATAGATCGATATAATAGTTATGGATATAAAAAGACAAGTTGTCCTAGAGAATATGTTCTTTTGTGGAGTAAAAATCACAACTTTGCCCTCTTGGCCTCTTCATGGTATGTATAAATAGATACAAACATCATCCAGGAGAGAACAAGAAACCATATCCCAGTAGCAAAGTTACTACTAAAACCTACGTGCTAATCTGCAAATTTAAGAAATGGCTCAAGCAGTTGCTAGCGTGAGTACTTGGCTTTCTTAGTCTTTCTTTTTTCTATAATTCTCTTTATGCAAAGTTGATGAATAAGTATTTCTATTCTCCAATCTATTTACCCACTTATTCTAATTGTCTTATTTATATTTTTGTTAGCATGTATTATAATTATGGTAAGTATATTATATTATATTAACATGTAATTATACTCGTTTCCTTATTAGTCTAGGACTCTAATATAATATACTTACCATACTCTAATAGCATGCATGCATGCAAATTTTAGTTTTCTAAATGTTCTTGTAAACTTTCACAGGGGGAGGTGATTGAACAATACGGGCCTTATGGTTCTCAATTGCCGGAAAACTATCGCGTTCAACTTGCTGATGGTGAGCGTTTCACTACACTAACAGTTGACAGTGGATACATTGTGGATGGAATCAGATTTGTGATAGCTAAGCCTGATGGAAGTACCAGGACTGTGCAGATCGGTGGCACTAGCCCGCCAACCAGCACACACTTTGTTAATCAGGTGAATACATGCATGTATCTTCATGTCTTTGGAAACTAATAGCATTTTTGCATTCATTTAGATCACTATCTAATGCAAACTTTTTATTTTTTTGCTTTCCATCCATACATGCATGTATCTATAAAACAATAGATTGTGCTCAAGGATGGTGAATACCTAACCGGTGTTAGTGGAACATATGGAAACGATAGAGATCGGAAGCAAGTTGATGTTGCGACATTGAAGATTCAGACCAATTTCAATCCTCAAGGATATGGACCATATGGACAAGGAAAGGATGTTGATAATTTAACTGCTTTTTCATCGCCAAACATAACTGATGGTCCTGTTGTTGGAGTTTTTGGAAGGAGCGACGGCTATATCGAGTCAATTGGACTTCTCGTGAGGAAGGTAATAAGATATAATTTCCTACTTTAGATATCTAAATTTCATGTTACATCTGAGTATTATTGCATGTCTATAGTATAGTATATCAAGGTTATATTCTTGCTCATTTGGAGGCTATACATGAGCAAATATATATAATAAGCAAAATGAAGATTATACTCCATGCATATATATATATATATCACTTTTGTTTTTCTTATGTATCAGCTATAAAATTAATGAGCCTGTTACTAAATATATAAAGGAGATTTTCCTTACCTTTTCATCCTTATTTTTCCCTACCTAGCTGCATTATTAATTTTATTTTTATTACTTTTTATAATTAGAGCTAATCCTTTCATTGGTCTCCATGTCAAATTCAGGAATTTTCGAGCGCTAATTAATGACGTTCTCCAAGTCTTAGGCTACTGTATTCAGCCAATGGGGATATCTACTATTATTTTTGTTTCCAATAAGCCACAATAAGAAGTACTTATATTATATGAGTGGCCTCTCAAGCTAAGAGTGATTGTAATCATAAACTTGAGTGAATGTATTATTGTTACGTTGTAATTTATTTTCAACTTAATTAACATATATATATATATAATATTATATATATAATATATATATATATATATATATATATTAATATGGTGTCCAATCTGCGAGCTCTTGAACGTTTCAAACTCCAATGTTAAATTCATACTACATCTATTTTTATTTAGTTGCAACATTCATCTTTTTGCACAAACTTTAAGAAATGAGAAAAGAGAATATAATTGACCCACTTGGCCCTGCTACTAGTACTGTAATTAAATGGGGAGAGAGTAGGTGAAGTAAGGGTAATATAGTCAAATTATCCCAAAAGCTTTCCTAAAAAGAAAAATGTTGCAACTAATAAAAAACACCTAAAAGTAGAAATTGTTGCAACTAAATAAAAACAGAGGTAGTATTATAATAATTAATACTTCTTGCATTCCATAATGAGTGAAACACTTCTCTAAAAAAGCTCTCACATAAAAAAGAGAAGTGTTTCATTTATTATGGAACGGAGGAAGTATTATCTTACCGTGCCTTTGAATAATTAGTAAATTCATCCTAATAAGTTTTCTTTTACTATTTTGTACTATAAGTCTCTTCTATAAAACAGTGGTAGTTAATATAATGCTTTCACTTGTAAAATAAAAATAAAAATATAATGCTTTCAATTTACTATTACATGTTTTGTAAAATAATATAATAATATAAGGTGGTATTGTTGAAAGAAAAAAAATATTTCTCCTTATACTTCATGCATGTAGAGTCTTATTAGATACGTCGTCTCAAAATGTATTTTTATAAAATCAATCTTTTACAATTTTTTCTAATCCATAATTATAAATATTAATTAATGCTAAATATTATGTATTTTGGCAAACATGCCAAGTCCATTTGGTATATCTATTAGAAAACATAAGAAAATCAACCTAAGGCTACACAGTTTGGTTGACCAAGAAATGAAATGATAGTTAAAAGGAAAAAAAGAACAAACAAATTCAGTTTTGTTAACCCACAAGCTAATTGTGTGCCAATTCTTTCATTTGTTGTTATTATTATAATGTCCCCCTCAATTTCTAAAATTATTTTTAAATTACATATGTTAGAAGTTATAGATCAATCCACCAAGCTACTGAACTGAAGATGATGAAGCTGAATTAGATATCCATTGACGACATCTTAAGAGAAATATAAAAGGTAAAGAGAGAGTGAGTGTGTTAGTGACAATTGAATGTTTTCTAACCATTCAAAAGTACTACAAAGATAGGATCAATCTAACCCTTCAAAATACAAATTAAAGAACAACAATTGTAATTATTTTAACAAGTCAAAGAAAAAATAAATAACCAGTAATAAAGAACACACAAAAGACTTAATTTGAAACCAAAATCCTCGTAAAAATCCACCAAAACTGCACTAGAACGTTGAATTGATGGATGCGAGGATAGTACAAGTGAATTGTACGCATTAGGGTGACAAGGAGAAAATGTTCCACTTAAAGGAAATAAAGAGGACTGTTTGAAGATCTTGACAAATTCAAGACGACCTTGAGCCAACGCTCCTCGATGCACTTCTCTAAACAATTCAACTAATGTTATACATCCATCTCTAAAACCCGACAACACGTCACATCATTACTAACAAGCATAAATAGAGGTTGTTTTATAATGTCGCGCCATCATTTAAGCATGGGACGTTTAACATAAAAGATAGGATGGTAGGTAACAACTTCCTCCATAACATAAGAGATAGGATGGTAACTAATAAGTAATAGCTCTCCATTCTCTTGAGTTAGGGACTCAATATAACATCTTATATGTCACTTATGTTGTGGTCAGGTTTAAAGAGAACTGGTATTCAACGCAGAGTTGTTATTGGTATAGTTGTACGTAGCTCGCTATATAATTCTTCCTCTATCGGGAATTATTATTGTTAAAGGAGCAATTCAAGTTGGTTTTGTACCACCCAACAGTAAATTATTTGTGTTTCTTCTTCTACTTCAACATGCTATGCCACCAGTAATGAACTTAGGTACGTAGGAAAGCATTTTTTTCACCTTATTTCTTGCTTCAAGATTTTATTATTTTTTGTGTTACCTCAAACTTTCTACTTATATTGACCATCACATTGACAAAGGTCATGTATGTCTTACAATGTTTGTGTTATGCTTAAATGTGTCAGGCACAATAATGCAGCTATTTGGAGCTGGCAAAAGTGAGTGTTCGGTGATCATGTTATGGACTTACGCTTCAGCTTCTGTATTTCTCACTCTTTGGTCCACAATTTTTCTCTGGATTGTCACTTGAAAATCCACCATATATATATTTTTGATGAAGAAGTTTTTGAGAATGTTACTCTAGACCAACTTTGAATATTTTTTCTATTTTTACCTTATTATGTGATATGGGGTATACCAGTGCATCTTGTGTACATGGGATATTATCGTATGCTAGAGAGCTAAAGGTTAGGGATATTACCGTTTTTTCGCGGTTTGGTTTGGTTTGCGGTTTTAAAATTGCGATTTGGGTTATGATTTCAAGCAAACCGCGGTTTGCGGTTTGGGTTGGGTTTTAATTTTTGTAAACCAAAACCGCACCGCAAAGGCGCAAACCACAATTTTATAATTTTTTTTAAAAAAAAAAGATTAAATACACTTGACAAGGTGGCATACAAGTATAAAACTGAAAAAAGAAGTTTGAGGTAACGAACTTTAACACTTTTGATAAATCGTTATTTAAGTTTAATTATGAAGTCAACTTCATATCTATTTGGACTCTTATTAACATTTTTTTTTCTCTTAGATAACAAAATTAATGTTACGGGAAGGAAAAAAAAAATGGTTGAATCGCAAACCAAACCGCACCAAACCGTTTTGCGCAGTTCGGTTTGGGTTGGTTTGGGGAAAAGTGCGGTGCGGTTTGGGATGGAAAATTATCAAACCGTATATTTACAGTTTGGGTTTGGTCACATCCCAAACCGCACCAACCCAAACCGCGAACACCCCTACTAAAGGTTCGGGGACTTGATTCTATTATGTACAATATCATGTTCAACACCATTTTTGTGTGATACATGTACAAGTAATTTACCAATTGTTGACTTGTGTAGTTGAATTGGCTGACTTGCGAGAGGTGTACGTCTTGTAAGGACGGGTCATTCTTCTTAAAAGGGGAAAATGTACATGTAATTTAATTAAATGTACTAAAAATTGAAGAGTGCATCTAATATAATTTAATCATTTATTTCATCGCATTTGAGTTTCTTTTACAAAAGAACCGGTAGTTCGTAGGATGTTACACCTACCATAATTACACCCAAGAATTTGTGATAATTGTATTAAATTGATGGAGTAATTCCTACTAACTACCTCAAGAATTGAAATGGAAATTTCAGGAAATTCAATCTCAATATGAAAAATCAAAGGGTATCTTTCAATAATTACATTAGTAGTTCATTATTATAGTTATGAGACTATGCGAGGTCGTGGAATGTATATAAACTAGAATTTTAGCCCTGGTGATGTCTCGGGTTAGTTTTAATTCTCAAATTAAATATATTATTATTTATAAATTTCATAATTAATTTTATTAGCTTTTCGTAATATTTTTGTCTACTACGACATTGAAAAAAGATGTTATGGCATGATAAATTGTTTAAGAAACTTCTAAATAATTGGGGACAAAAATAACAATTTCATGAAACTAGAGTAAGAGAATGTTATTAGCTAATAAAAGTGTTAAAAATCAAAAAGCTTGTCCATGTTTCTATAATTACACATAATTATAAGACTTTTTACTCTGAAACATTAAGCATTGAAATTGTAGTGGATTAATGGTTAAACTCTCATTTTTCATTTCAAAGGTCATGTGTTCAAATCATAGTAACTACACATTGTTAATATTTTTAAATGAGATTATAAACATGTTTATTATATAAGTTTGAGAAAAGTGACACGTGATACCGTTCCTTTGATAGGATCGCCTTTTGAGCATTGACGTCTTTAATTTTTTATTTTTTTTAAAGATAAGATGAAGTCCCTTGCAAGGAAGGGTGGAAATTGGGATCCCTCCTTGCAAGGGGTGAGACTCGATCCCTTGACCTTTGGGATCGAAGGTGATGCCAATACCACTAGGCTATCACATGTGCTCTATTAACGTCTTTAATTGTGCATTTGTAAATATAATAAGAAGTTAATATTCGAAAAATACACATTGAGATTAATCAAGCAAGATCTTACATGAATTCAATCGTATGAACCACAGATGATGGTCAAATGGACGAAGAAAAAATAATGTCAAGACACACAATGTATTATTCTATGTAGATGAATGGGAATAAGAGGTCCATATGTCATAGGCCCACTAAAAAATAAAGATTCGCTTTCCATAAATGCAACTTACTGATATAAAACGCTTATATGCATCTAGGGTGACAATCAGATAAGACAATACCTGAGCTATTCGAGGTCCATCGGTCAAAACTCGACTCGAGATATTGACAAGCTGAGTTAATATATTTGAAAATCGACTAAAAAACTCGTGAAAAGCTCAAGAACGCAATTATCATATACTACATCCATTTCCTATTAATCCATTCACTTTATACTTTTGGCAGTATTAACATATTTTCTTGTTTTATCTCATCTTATATTCTTTCGATTCTTTTTTTCTTTCTTTTTAAAATGCTTTTGTTCCTTATTCTCTCATTTCTTTCGGTATTGCTTTTTCTTTTTGTGCTAGCAACTAGAAAGAGCTTGAGTAGTCCCCTATTCTTCTTTTTCTAATTGATAAGTCACGTGGAAGATTATTTTGCAATATTTTTTTTGGTAAGACCCACCTTATCTATATAAATATATTAAAAAGCGTGCATAAACAAGAAACTGTGCCACGTGGCACTATTCTTAGGAAGTTTTAATTCATGTAATCCATGGACAATACTTTTTTTTAGAAATTACGTAGTATAGAGTTTGATCCCGAAACCTCAAGTACATATACTAAAGTTTTAACCACCAGGCTAAGTTGTATTTTGTGTTATTATCATAAAGTATTATATTAATAAATAAAATATTTTTTAACCCGGGGTAACTCGGGTGTAATAACTAGTTTGTAACTTAAGAGGCGACTTTGTAAGTTAAAGAGGTCACTCTACAATTTAAAGGGATTACTTTTAGATAATGAATTACTTTGTATCTCAAACTCTAATTGTTTCTTTTTTAGCAGAATGTTACCTTCAGCGGTCATAAATGAGATTTTTTTAATTATCTTTTTAATTCATGATAACTATTTCCTCTTGCTCCAGGTATTATCTATAAAGAGCAACCCCGTCTTCACGATAATAATTAAAAAAATATAACACTAACTGAAATCAAATTTAAATATATATATTATCGTACGTAATAATAGTCTTTTACGATCTGTTAAAGTCAAATCTAATGATTTTATTATTTGTTATTGTGGTCATGCTAGTTTTTGGGTTACTTTTTTTTTTTTTTTGACTATGATAAGAAACAGGAATATACTTTTAAGTACAAAAAGTACTTTTGATTTCTCCCCTTACAAAAAAAAGTACCCTTCATTACCAATGGATAAAAAAAATCTTAATGTCATTTTAATTACTTATAAGAGAGTAATAAGATGGTAGTGTAGTTGGTGTTTGGATCCTATAGAGTTCTAAAACAACTATTTAAGGTAGAGTTTGACTAACATTAAACATTGAATAAAAAAACAATGGTTCAAATATTATCTTTTAAAATCCCTTCTATTTTTTCTCATCAAAATCCACACCCTAATTTCCCCTTCCACCAATATGAGTCCTTGATTTTAAAATCAATGGCTTACCTTGTAGAGTTTTTAAAATCAAACTATAGAGAATCTGAACTCGTGTAGTGGTTTACATGCATAGTTGTACCTTTAATACTTGAGGTTGTGGATCGGAGAATTGATTCACTGTTCAATTTTTATCTACATGAGTTTATTAGTTGTTTAAGATAAAGAATCTGATTCAGTCTAAAGGAGTCTTTCCGCGTACCTTTTGGAATGGATTTTGTAAAACTTTGATCTACCAAGTACCAATATGGCAATATGTGTAAGTGGATTCTTGTGGCACCTTCCCGGCAGCATGATCATGGATCTTATCTTCTGATCGACTTTTTCAAAACGAAACATTAGTTGCTCTTCATGCTAGCATAAGAGAGTAATATAATCCTCTAATTTATTTTAGAGTTATGCTATATGCAGCCCTTAGGGTTGCATATAAGACATAGATACACTATATAAAATGGAAATCAGTTGTGAATTTATGAAATTTTTTTGCATCAAGCAATGTAATAAATGATCAACTAGAATTTTTTGCACGCGATGTGTGCTTGAATTTTTATCAAAACAAAAACTCGATTTTCTTCGGCATAGGAGTCAAAATTTGAACATTAGACATACGAAGTATAATTGTTTTTGGTTGGAAAATTTGATTGGTTTAGTTTATGTAACTTAAGTCTATCACTATTCTTTTTGTTTTTTTTTTGTACTTTTCAAAGTTAAATTCTATGAACAAAATAGAAATTTTGTTGAATTTATTTATGATTTCTAATATTATAATTGTTTAGTTGATTTTTAAATTAAGAAAAGTACTTCATAAATTGTAAAGAAAGTGGATACTTTGATTTCAAGTCAATTTTTTCATAGGTTGTAGTTTGTAAGTGAATTTTTAAGTTTTTAACTTTACCTAGTTTAATGATTTAGTTAGGTTTGTTTGATTTTAGGAGACTAGTGACGACCTAGTTTTTCCTATACCAATTTTCGATAGTTTTATTTGAGTGTCGATTTTGATTTGGACATTCCTTTTGTAATTTATGAGCTACTCGAGGTTGACTAGATTAAAACTCGGAAAGAGTGAATTAACTTGACTCGGTGAAAGCTTTGACAATACTCGGTCAATACTTAATTCAAGTGAGCTCGAATTAGCTCGAGATTGACGCGAGAAGTTGCGAGTCAAATCAAGTCACCCTAACTTAAGCTGGAACTTTACTCACATATATCATTGAAACTCCTACTACCTACACTTTCAAGTTTTGAACAAATTTTCTTGTTTTTATCTCATCTTATATTCTTTTGATTCTTTTTTTCTTTCTTTTTAAAATGATTTATTTTGTTCCTTATTCTCTCATTTCTTTCGGTTGCAGGAGACATTGCTTTTTCCTTTTTGTGCTAGCAACTAGAAAGCGCTTGAGTAGTCTCCTATTATTGTATTGATATTCTTTTACGATCTGTAAAGTTCAATCGAATCATTTTATTGTTTGTTATTGTGGACATACTAATTTTTGGATTACTTTTTTAACTATGATAAGAAACAAAAATATACTTTGAGTACAAAAAAAGTACTCTTGATTTCTCCCCCTACAAAAAAGTATCCTTCATTACCATGGAAAAAAAAAATCTTAATGTCATTTTAATTACTTATATGAGACTAATAAGATGGTAGGTAGTGGGTGTTTGGATCCTTTAGAGTTCTAAAACAACTATTTAACGTAGAGTCTGACTAATATAAAACATTAATAAAAAAACAATGACTTAAATATAATCTTTCTGAAATCCCCTTTATTTTTTTCTCATCAAAATCCACACCCCAATTTTTCCCTCCCACAAATATGAGTCCTTAATTTTTAAATCAATGGCTCACACACCTTGTAGAGTTTTTAAAATCAAAACTATAGAAGATCCAAACTCGTGTAGTGGTTTATATGCATATCTCTACCTTTAATACTTGAGGTTGTAGATCAGAGAATTGATTCCCTGCTCAATTTTTATCTACAAGAGTTTGGTAGTTGTTTGAGATAAAGAATCTGATTTAGTCTAAAGAAGTCTTTCCGCGTACCTTTTGGAATGGATTTTGTAAAACTTTGATCTACCAGCAATATGGCAATATGTGCAAGCGGATTCTTGTGGCACCTTCCCGGCGTCATGATCATGGATCTTATCTTCTGATCGACTTTTTCGAAACGGAGCATTAGTTGCTCTTCATGCTAGCACGCATAATAGAGTAATATAATCCTCTAATTTTTTTTAGGGTTATACTATATGCAGCCCTTTACTTAAAATAGTAATAAGTTGTGATTTTATGGAAAAATTTTGCATCAACTGATGTAATAAATGATCAATTAATGCAACTTATTTTCCTTTTTAGCTTCTTATATACAACCCTTAGAGCTGCATATAGCTTTTCCCTTTGTTTTAATAGATATAGCATACTATCCACAGTGTTTGATTAATTAAAATTTTTTAAAATATTTCTTTTACTGAAATATGATTGAATAGAGTAATATAATTCTCTAATCAAATTATATCAAGATGAAGCTGATTTTAATTTTTGGAGCTCGTACAAGTATTGATATTTTTGTTTATCATTCTAGGTAGGGGGGGGGGAAGGGGTAATAACACCCCTCATTATTTTGAGTTGATTGCTTTGAATACCATCCCTAATTAATGGCATCAATTTTTCTTGACTAGAGATGATTTTATGGTTGTCATAACTACCTCTTTTCTCATATAATCTGATATTCCCTCCAATAAAATAATTGTGGCTCCGCCACTACTGATACACATACGAATGCATGCTATAGCATCAATATTTAAGTAATAACTAATAAGTAAGTAATTTAATTAATAATTGTAGTTGTTGGTTTAAATATTTAATGCATAGTCGCATAAATTCATGTCTTAAATTTATCGTGTAGTGTGGACGGATAAAAATGAAAAGAAGCAGACATAGATCGATATAATAGTTATGGATATAAAAAGACAAGTTGTCCAAGAGAATATGTTCTTTTGTGGAGTAAAAATCACAACTTTGCCCTCTTGGCCTCTTCATGGTATATATGTATAAATAGATACAAACATCATCCAGGAGAGAACAAGAAACCATATCCTAGTAGCAAAGTTACTACTAAAACCTACGTGCTAATCTGCAAATTTAAGAAATGGCTCAAGCAGTTGCTAGCGTGAGTACTTGGCTTTCTTAGTCTTTCTTTTTCTATATTTCTCTTTATGCAAAGTTGATGAATAAGTATTTCTATTCTCCAATCTATTTACCCACTTTTAATTGTCTTATTTATATTTTTGTTAGCATGTATTAGAATTATGGTAAGTATATTATATTATATTAACATGTAATTATACTCATTTCCTTATTAGTCTAGGACTCTAATATAATATACTTACCATACTCTAATAGCATGCATGCATGCAAATTTTAGTTTTCTAAATGTTCTTGTAAACTTTCACAGGGGCAGGTGATTGAACAATACGGGCCGTATGGTTCTCAATTGCCGGAAAACTATCGCGTTCAACTTGCTGATGGTGAGCGTTTCACTACACTAACAGTGGACAGTGGATACATTGTGGATGGAATCAGATTTGTGATAGCTAAGCCTGATGGAAGTACCAGGACTGTGCAGATCGGTGGCACTAGCCCACCAACCAGCACACACTTTGTTAATCAGGTGAATACATGCATGTATCTTCATGTCTTTGGAAACTAATAGCTTTTTTGCATTCATTTAGATCACTATCTAATGCAAACTTTTTGTCTTTTTGCTTTCCATCCATACATGCATGTATCTATAAAACATAGATTGTGCTCAAGGATGGTGAATACCTAACCGGTGTTAGTGGAACATATGGAAACGATAGAGATCGGAAGCAAGTTGATGTTGCGACATTGAAGATTCAGACCAATTTCAATCCTCAAGGATATGGACCATATGGACAAGGAAAGGATGTTGATAATTTAACTGCTTTTTCATCGCCAAACATAACTGATGGTCCTGTTGTTGGAGTTTTTGGAAGGAGCGACGGCTATATCGAGTCAATTGGACTTCTCGTGAGGAAGGTAATAAGATATAATTTCCTACTTTAGATATCTAAATTTCATGTTACATCTGAGTATTATTGCATGTCTATAGTATAGTATATCAAGGTTATATTCTTGCTCATTTGGAGGCTATACATGAGCAAATATATATAATAAGCAAAATGAAGATTATACTCCATGCATATATATATATATATATATCACTTTTGTTTTTCTTATGTATCAGCTATAAAATGAGCATGTTACTAAATATATAAAGGAGATTTTCCTTACCTTTTCATCCTTATTTTTCCCTACCTAGCTGCATTATTAATTTTATTTTTATTACTTTTTATAATTATAGCTAATCCTTTCATTGGTCTCCATGTCAAATTCAGGAATTTTCGAGCGCTAATTAATGACGTTCTCCAAGTCTTAGGCTACTGTATTCAGCCAATGGGGATATCTACTTTTATTTTTGTTTCCAATAAGCCACAATAAGAAGTACTTATATTATATGAGTGGCCTCTCAAGCTAAGAGTGATTGTAATCATAAACTTGAGTGAATGTATTATTGTTACGTTGTTGGTAATTATTATTTCAACTTAATTAACATATATATTATATATATATATATATAATATATATATATATATATATTATTATATATATATATAATAATATATATATATAATCAATATTATGGTGTCCAATCTGCTCTTGAACGCTTCAAACTCCAATGTTAAAGTCATACTACCTCTGTTTTTATTTTTGTTGCAACATTCACTTTTTGCACAAACTTTAAGAAATGAGAAAAGAGAATATAATTGACCCACTTGCCCCTGCTACTAGTACTGTAATTAAATGGGGAGAGAGTAGGTGAAGTAAAGGTAATATAGTCAAATTATCCCAAAAGCTTTCGTAAAAAGGGAAATGTTGCAACTAATAAAAAACACCTAAAAGTAGAAATTGTTGCAACTAAATAAAAACAGAGGTAGTATTATAATAATTAATACTTCATGCGTTCCATAATGAGTGAAACACTTCTCTAAAAAAGCTCTCACATAAAAAAGAGAAGTGTTTCATTTATTATGGAACGGAGGAAGTATTATCTTATTGTGCCTTTGAATAATTAGTAAATTAATCCTAATAAGTTTTTCTTTTACTATTTTGTACTATAAGTCTCTTCTATAAAACAGTGGTAGTTAATATAATGCTTTCATTTGTAAAATAAAAATAAAAATATAATGCTTTCATTTTACCATTACATGGTTTGTAAAATAACTAGTTTTTTTTTCTCGGGCGATGCCTCGGGTCAGTTACAATAAACAGATATGTTATTATTTTTTATTTCATATTTTATTCTACTAATACTTTTCGTAATTTTTGTCCATTAAGAAATTGAAAAATTCACGTCACGACGTGATAAGTAAAAAAAAAAAAAGCTTTGAGTTTGTAAACAATACCTTAAAAAGAATTGTGGTAAGAGAATCTGACATCAAATTCTCTTGGAAGTTACGTAATAAGATTGTTAAAGATGTACTCTCTCCATTTTTTTTAATTGGTACATTTTCCTTAAATGGTTGTTTTTTTAAAATTTCTGCATTTTTCTTATTTAATTTGGCCCATCATAAATTGATACTTTTATATTTGTTTTTCTCTTTTTCGACCCAAAAATACTACTTTTCACGTTTTCTCATTATTTTACATTAATACACTCTAATTTGAAAGTGACATGGCATAAATGGTTGTGCATACAACAATAGCAATAAAAAAAATGGAGGGAGTATATACTTGTTAAGTCTTTTTAGTTAATTACAATTATTACAAGCTTTATCATATTTTATTTCAAACATTAACAACAAGTCATAGTGTATTGATGGTTAAGCGCTTACTTTTCATTTCAAAGGTCACGTGTTCGATATCTTTCACTTACACATTTTTTTAAAAGTGAGGAGTATACATGAACATAAACCATTTGCATTAGAAATTTGAGGAGAGTGCCATGTGGCACATAAACGTTCTTTCGCACGCCTTTTAATATATTTCTATAGATATAATAATATAAGGCGGTATTGTTGAAAGAAAAAAAATATTTCTCCTTATACTTCATGCATATAGAGTCTTGTTAGATACGTCGTCTCAAAATGTATTTTTATAAAATAATCTTTTACAATTTTTTCTTATGCATAATTAAAATATTAATTAATGCTAAAAATTATGTATTTTGGCAAACATGCCAAGTCCATTTGGTATATCTATTAGAAAACATAAGAAAATCAATTAAGGCTACACAATTTGGTTGACCAAGAAATGAAATGATAGTTAAAAGAAAAAAAAAAAGAACAAACAAATTCAGTTTTGTTAACCCACAAGCTAATTGTGTGCCAATTCTTTCATTTGTTGTTATTATTATAATGTCCCCCTCAATTTCTAAAATTATTTTTAAATCACATATGTTAGAAGTTATAGATCAATTCACCAAGCTACTGAACTGAAGATGATGAAGCTGAATTAGATATCCATTGATGAATGATGATACCATCTTGAGAGAAATGTAAAAGGTAAAGAGAGGAGTGTATGTCTTGTGACAATTGAATGTACAATTGAAGAGTGCATCTAATATTTTAATAATTTATTTCATGGCATTTGAGTTTCTTTTACAAAAGAACCGGTAGTTCATAAGATGTTACGTCATAATTACACCCAAGAATTTTATGATAATTTTATTAAATTGATGGAGTAATTCCTACTAACAACCTCAAATAATTGAAATGGAAATTTCAGGAAATTCAATCTCAATATGAAAAATCAAAGGGTTCTTTCAATAATTACATTAGTAGTCCATTACTATAGTTATGAGACTATGTGAGGTCGTGGAATGTATATAAACTAGAATTTTAGCCCTGGTGACGTCTCGGGTTAGTTCCAATTATTAAATATATTAGTATCTATAAATTTCATAATTAATTTTATTAGTTTTTCATAATATTTTTGTCTAGTGTGACATTGAAAAAAGATGTTATGGCACGATAAATTGTTTGAGAAACTTTTAAATAATTGGGGACAAAATACAATTTTATGAAACTAGAGTAAGAGAATGTTATTGCTAATAAAGTGTTAAAAATCAAAAAACTTGTCCATGTCTCTATAATTACACATAATTATAAGACTTTTTACTCTGAAACATTAAGCATTGAAATTGTAGTGGATTAATGGTTAAACTCTCACATTTCATTTCAAAGGTCATGTGTTCAAATCATAGTAAAAAAAAATATTTTTAATATTTTAAAATGAGATTATAAACATGTGTATTATAAGTTTGAGAAAAGTGACACGTGACACCGTTCCTTTGAGAGGAACGCCTTTTAATATATTTTTATTGACAAGTCACTTATACTTTCTACGCTTTTGAGCATTAACGTATTTAATTTTTTTTTTAAGGTAAGATGAACTCTCTTGCAAGGAAGAGGGGAAATTAAGAATCCCTCCTCTCAAGGGGTAAGACTCGATCCCTTGACCTATGAGATCGGAGATGATGTTAATACTACTAGGCTATCACCTGCTGCTCTATTAATGTCTTTAATTGTGTATTTGTAAATATTATAAGAAGTTAATATTCGAAAAATACACATTGAGATTAATGAAGCAAGATCTTACATGAATTCAAACGTATAAACTATAGATGATGGTCAAATGGATGATGATAAATAATGCCAAGACACGCAATGTATTATTCTATGTAGTTGAATGGGAATAAGAGGTCCATATGTCATAGGCCCACTAAAAAATAAAGATTCGCTTTTCATAAATGCAACTTACTGATATAAAAAGCTTATATGCATCTAGGGTGGCAATCAGATAAGATAACACGTGAGCTATTCGAGGTCCATTCGGTCAAAACTCGACTCGAGATATTGACAAGTTGAGTTAATTTATTTGAAAATCGACTAAAAAACTCGTGAAAAGCTCAAGAACGCAATTATCATATACTATATCCATTTCCTATTAATCCACTCACTTTATACTTTTGGCGGTATTAATATACTTACTTTAACTATCGTTTATGATTTATACTTAAGGAAATATATAGTCAACGTGTTAGATCCCTCTCCACATATAATTTTCAAATATCAACTTTTCATAATTTTACGTGTTCGTAATTAAAAATACTAATGGTCAATGCTCTGCGTAGGCAAGTGTGAAAGTCAAACTGTGTAGATTGAAAAGAAATAGAGATAATACCACCTAAAGCAAAATGCTTAAATCCTACTTTAGGGGTGTCGAGATGAGATAACTTATGAGGTACTCGAGATTGACTAGATTAAAACTCGAAAAGAGTGAACTTGACTCGGTGAAATTTTTGACAATATAATACTCGATCAATACTTAATTCAAGTGAGCTCTACTTAGTGCCTGTTCTCCCCAACTTATTTTCAGTTCAGTTCAGTTTAGTTTAGTTTAGTTCAGTTAGCTTCCATTCTTTTATAACCATTTTGTTAAATATTATTATTATGTTGGTCTAATTTATTTTACTAATTACTCTTATTATTATTATTATTTATTTTTATATCATTATTATTAAGTATTATTATTATTATTTCTATATATTATTTTTTTTATTATAGATTTACTCATTATTACTATTATTATCAGGATGAACATGGTTTAGGTCAAAAGCATAAATAAACCCACGTTTTTTAGCCCATAAACCAATCAAATCGCGTTAAAACGGTTAACTCCCTCCGTTTCCTAAAGATCTTCCTTGTTACTGTTTCTACATATACCAAGGAGGATCCATTTTTGTGGGGTGTGGGGTGGGTAAAGTAGGAGAGAGAAAGGGGTTAAGATAAATAAACAAATAAAAAGAGGTTAAAGTAGGAGAGAGAAAGGGAGTAAAATTGAATTAATAATATAATGGTGGACCATATGATAGCTAGGGGCATGAGAGGGTAAAAAGGGGAAAGAAAATTCCAAATAAGGAATAAAGTAAAAGAGGGAAGATCTTTGAAAACGCACATAAACGGAAAGAGGGAAGATCTTTAGGAAACGGATGGAGTATGATGCAATTTTGTGCGGTCCGACCCAATCATTATTTTTTTTACTAAATATTATTATATTATTAAATCTAATTATTAAAATAGTAATATTAATTTACTTCACAGATATTATTGTTATTATATAATCATCATCAGATATTAATATATTAATATAAATAATATAAAATAATTATTATTAATTATCAGTATTATCAATAATAATAATAATTATTATTATTATTATTATTATTTATTTATAACTATCATTTAAAATAATACAAGATACTATTATTATTCATTATAATTATTATTTAATATTCATATTATTATTGTTTAAATATTATTATTATGTTTATTACATTCAATTTAATTCAATTAAGTTTAATTCAATTTCGATATAATTCAATTCAGTTCAGTTCAATTCAATTCAACTGTTTTATGCCAAAGAGAACAGGCCCTTAATTAGCTCGAGATTGACGCGAAAAGTTGCGAGTCGAATCAGCCTAACTTAAACTCGAACTTCACTCACATTATTGACCCTCCTACCTACACTTTCAAGTGTTGAACATATTTTCTTGTTTTATCTCATCTTATATTCTTTCGATTCTTTTTTTCTTTCTTTTTAAAATGCTTTTGTTCCTTATTCTCTCATTTATTTCGGTATTGCTTTTTCTTTTTGTGCTAGCAACTAGATAGAGCTTGAGTAGTCCTCTATTCTTCTTTTTCTAATTGATAAGTCACGTGGAAGATTATTTTGCAATATTTTCTTTGGTAAGACCCACCTTATCTATACAAATATATTAAAAGGCGTGGATAAACAAGAAACTGTGCCACGTGGCACTCTTCTTAGGAAGTTTTAATTCATGTAATCCATGGACAATACTTTTTTTTTAGAAATTACGTAGTATAGAGTTTGATCCCGAAACCTCAAGTACATATACTAAAGTTTTAACCACCAGGCTAAGTTGTATTTGCTGTTATTATCATAAAGTATTATATTAATAAATAAAATATTTTTTAACCCGAGGCATAGCTCGGACCTAATAACTAGTTTGTAACTTAAGAGGCGACTTTGTAAGTTAAAGAGGTCACTCTACAATTTAAAGGGATTACTTTTAGATAATGAATTACTTTGTATCTCAAACTCTAATTGTTTCTTTTTTAGCAAAATGTTACCTTCAGCGGTCGTAAATGAGATTTTTTTAATTATCTTTTTAATTCATGATAACTATTTCCTCTTGCTCCAGGTCTTATCTATAAAGAGTAACCCCGTCTTCACGATAATAATTAAAAAAATATAGCACTAACTGAAATCAAATTTAAATATATATACTTCCTCCGTTTTTTTTTAGATGCTACACTTTCTATTTTAGGAAATTTTAAATTAGATGTTACACTTTTGTTTTGTGTAATAACTTCTCTCTATCTCTCTCCTATCACATGTTCACATGGGACCCTTTTGTTTTCTTTCTATCTATCTCTCTCCTCTCCAAAAATTACCTAAGAGTCCGTGATTTGAAAAGTGTAACATCTAAAAAAAACGGAGGAAGTATATTATTGTATTAATAGTCTTTTACGATATGTTAAACTCAAATCTAATGATTTTATTAGTTGTTATTGTGGTCATGCTAGTTTTTGGGTTACTTTTTTTTATTTAACTATGATAAGAAACAGGAATATACTTTTATGTACAAAAAAGTACTTTTCATTTCTCCCCTTACAAAAAAAAGTACCCTTCATTACCAATGGATAAAAAAAAATCTTAATGTTATTTTAATTACTTATAAGAGAGTAATAAGATGGTAGTGTAGTTGGTGTTTGGATCCTAAAGAGTTCTAAAACAACTATTTAAGGTAGAGTTTGACTAACATTAAACATTGAATAAAAAAACAATGGTTCAAATATTATCTTTTAAAATCCCTTTTATTTTTCTCATCAAAATCCACACCCTAATTTCCCCTTCCACCAATATGAGTCCTTGATTTTAAAATCAATGACTTACCTTGTAGAGTTTTTAAAATCAAACTATACAGAATCTGAACTCGTGTAGTGGTTTACATGCATAGTTGTACCTTTAATACTTGAGGTTGTGGATCGGAGAATTGATTCACTGTTCAGTTTTTATCTACATGAGTTTATTAGTTGTTTAAGATAAAGAATTGATTCAGTCTAAAGGAGTCTTTCCGCGTACCTTTTGGAATGGATTTTGTAAAACTTTGATCTACCAAGTACCAATATGGCAATATGTGTAAGTGGATTCTTGTGGCACCTTCCCGGCGTCATGATCATGGATCTTATCTTCTGATCGACTTTTTCAAAACGAAACATTAGTTGCTCTTCATGCTAGCATAAGAGAGTAATATAATCCTCTAATTTATTTTAGAGTTATGCTATATGCAGCCCTTAGGGTTGCATATAAGACATAGATACACTATATAAAATGGAAATCAGTTGTGATTTATGTAATTTTTTTGCATCAACCAATGTAATAAATGATCAACTAGAATTTTTTGCACGCGATGCGTGCTTGAATTTTTTTCAAAAAAAAACTCGATTTTCTTCGGCATAGGAGTCAAACTTTGAACATTAGACATACGAAGTATAATTGTTTTTGGTTGCAAAATTTGATTGGTTTAGTTTATTAACTTAAGTCTCTCACCATTCTTTTTTTTTTTTTTTTTTTTACTTTTCAAAGTTAAATTCTATCAACAAAATAGATATTTTATTGAATTTATTTATGATTTCTAATATTATAATTGTTTAGTTGATTTTTAAATTAAGTACAATACTTCATAAATTGTAAAGAAAGTGGACACTTTGATTTCAAGTCAATTTTTTCATAGGTTGTAGTTTGTAAGTGAATTTTTAAGTTTTTATAAAGTTTCCTCATTTTAGTGATTTGCATAAAATAAATTATGCAATTTTATGATTTTAGTTGACTTGTGAGTGATTATTATAATTATATTTTTGGTATTTTTGTTTGAAGTCTCCTTTGATTTGTAAGTGAATTTGTAATTTAGAATGGGAAGGGGGTAATATAGTCTCTATATTCGGGGACATCATAACTCCCTCCTTCCCTTATATAATAAAGATATGTTGTATTTTATTAATTCTTGAATGATATTTTACATAAACCTTTTTACCTTGATAATTAATCGCTATTATATAATAGAAAAAGATAGGTCCAAATGTATGTAAAATTTTCATTATATATAGGAAACACTATAAAAAAGTAAATAATTTTTTTCCTTGTCTAACTTCTAAATTCCGATTTCACTACAAATACACCTCTATTTTTTATCATGACTCACCATTAATTGTGAATGGTTCTTGAGAATAGTGATTTCTAAGTAAATTTTTGTAAATATTTTTGTATGTATTGACGTTCTAGGTTATTAGTTTTAGTTTGTATGTTAATTTTAAGTTTTAATAAAGTTTCCTGATTATTTGAGTGGTTTACGTGATTTTATAACGTGATTTTCTCAATTGTATGAGTGATTTGTAAAGTTTCTTCTTTTAATTAATTAAGTGATTTGTGAGTGAATGTTGTAAATTAATTTTCGATAGTTTTCTTTTAGTGTCGATTTTGATTTGGACATTCCTTTTGTAATTTATGAGCTACTCGAGGTTGACTAGGTTAAAACTCGGAAAGAGTGAATTAACTTGACTCGGTGAAAGCTTTGACAATACTCGGTCAATACTTAATTCAAATGAGCTCTACTTAGCTTGAGATTGACGCGAGAAGTTACGAGTCAAATCAAGTCAGCCTAACTTAAGCTCGAACTTTACTCACATATATCATTGAAACTCCTACCTACACTTTCAAGTTTTGAACAAATTTTCTTGTTTTTATCTTATCTTATATTCTTTTGATTCTTTTTTTCTTTCTTTTTAAAATGATTTATTTTGTTCCTTATTCTCTCATTTCTTTCGGTTGCAGGAGACATTGCTTTTTCCTTTTTGTGTGCTAGCAACTAGTATTCGGTAAGACCCATTTTATTTGTAACTTAAGAGGGCGACTTTGTAAGTTAAAGAGGCTACTCTATATTTTAAAGGGGTCACTTTTAGATAATGAACTAGTTATTAGGTCCGGGCTATGCCCTGGGTAAGAAAAATTTTTATTTATTAATATAATACTTTATGATAATAACACTAAATACAAACTTAGCCTAGTGGTTATTAAGACTTTAGTATATGTACTTGAGGTCTCAGGATCAAACCCTATACTATGCAATTTCTAATTTTTTTTATTGACATAGATCACATGAACTAAGTAAAACTCTCTAGGAAGAGCGCCACGTGGCGCAGTTTCTTATTTATGCACGCCTTTTAATATATTTGTATAGATTACCTTGTATCTTAAATTCTCATTGTTTCTTTTTTACACAAAATATTACCTTCAAAGTCTTAAATGAGATAATTTTAAATATCTTTTTAATTCATGATAACTATTTCCTCTTGCTCTAGATCTTATCTATGAAGAATAACCCCCTCTTCACGATAATAATTAAAAAAATATAACACCGTTTGAAATCAAATTTAAATATATATTGTATTTGATATTCTTTTACAATCTGTTAAAGTCCAATCGAATCATTTTATTGTTTGTTATTGTGGTGATACTAATTTTTGGATTACTTTTCTAACTATGATAATAAGAAACAGAAATATACTTTAAGTACAAAAAAAGTACTCTTGATTTCTCCCCCTACAAAAAAGTACCCTTCATTACCATGGATAAAAAAAAAATCTTAATGTCATTTTAATTACTTATATGAGAGTAATAAGATGGTAGTGTAGTGGGTGTTTGGATCCTTTAGAGTTCTAAAATAACTATTTAAGGTAGAGTTTGACTAATATAAAACATTGAATAAAAAAAAACAATGACTCAAATATAATCTTTTTGAAATCCCCTTTATTTTTTCTCATCAAAATCCACACCCAATTTTTCCCACCCACCAATATGAGTCCTTAATTTTTAAATCAATGGCTCACGCACCTTGTAGAGTTTTTAAAATCAAAACTATAGAAGATCCAAACTCGTATAGTGGTTTACATGCATATCTCTACCTTTAATACTTGAGGTTGTAGATCGGAGAATTGATTCCCTGCTCAATTTTTATCTACAAGAGTTTGGTATGTTTGACATAAAGAATCTGATTCAGTCTAAAGGAGTCTTTCCGCGTACCTTTTGGAATGGATTTTGTAAAACTTTGATCTACCAATATGGCAATATGTGTAAGCGGATTCTTGTGGCACCTTCCGGGCGTCATGATCATGGATCTTATCTTCTGATCGACTTTTTCGAAACGGAGCATTAGTTGCTCTTCATGCTAGCATGCATAATAGAGTAATATAATCCTCTAATTTTTTTTAGGATTATACTTTATGCAACCCTTAGTGTTGTATATAAGACATAAATACACTACTTAAAATAGTAATAAGTTGTGAATTTATGGAAAAATTTTGCATCAACTGATGTAATAAATGATCAATTAATGCAACTTATTTTCATTTTTAGCTTCTTATATACAACTCTTAGAGCTGCATATAGCTTTTTCTTTTGTTTTAATAGATATAGCATACTATCCACAGTGTTTGATTGATTAGAATTTACTAAAATATTTTTTTTACTTAAATATGATTGAGTAGAGTAATATAATCCTCTAATCAGATTATATCAAGATGAAGCTGCTTTTAATTTTTGGAGCTCATACAAGTATTGATATTTTTGTTTATCATTCTAGGTAGGAGGGGGGGGGGGGAGGGGTAAGAACCCCTCATTATCTTGAGTTGATTGCTTGAATACCATCCCTAATTAATGGCATCAATTTTTCTTGACTAGAGATGATTTTATGGTCGTCATAACTATCTTTTTCTCATATAATCTATATTTCCTCAATAAAATAATTTTGGCTCCGCCACTACTCATATACATACGAATGCATGCTATAGCATTAATATTTAAGTAATAACTAATAAGTAAGTAATTTAATTAATAATTGTAGTTGTTGGTTTAAATATTTAATGCATAATCGCATAATTCATGTCTTAAATTTATCGTGTAGTGTGGACGGATAAAAATGAAAAGAAGCAGACATAGATCGATATAATAGTTATGGATATAAAAAGACAAGTTGTCCAAGAGAATATGTTCTTTTGTGGAGTAAAAATCACAACTTTGCCCTCTTGGCCTCTTCATGGTATATATGTATAAATAGATACAAACATCATCCAGGAGAGAACAAGAAACCATATCCTAGTAGCAAAGTTACTACTAAAACCTACGTGCTAATCTGCAAATTTAAGAAATGGCTCAAGCAGTTGCTAGCGTGAGTACTTGGCTTTCTTAGTCTTTCTTTTTTCTATAATTCTCTTTATGCAAAGTTGATGAATAAGTATTTCTATTCTCCAATCTATTTACCCACTTATTCTAATTGTCTTATTTATATTTTTGTTAGCATGTATTATAATTATGGTAAGTATATTATATTATATTAACATGTAATTATACTCGTTTCCTTATTAGTCTAGGACTCTAATATAATATACTTACCATACTCTAATAGCATGCATGCATGCAAATTTTAGTTTTCTAAATGTTCTTCTAAACTTTCACAGGGGGAGGTGATTGAACAATACGGGCCTTATGGTTCTCAATTGCCGGAAAACTATCGCGTTCAACTTGCTGATGGTGAGCGTTTCACTACACTAACAGTTGACAGTGGATACATTGTGGATGGAATCAGATTTGTGATAGCTAAGCCTGATGGAAGTACCAGGACTGTGCAGATCGGTGGCACTAGCCCACCAACCAGCACACACTTTGTTAATCAGGTGAATACATGCATGTATCTTCATGTCTTTGGAAACTAATAGCTTTTTTGCATTCATTTAGATCACTATCTAATGCAAACTTTTTATTTTTTTGCTTTCCATCCATACATGCATGTATCTATAAAACAATAGATTGTGCTCAAGGATGGTGAATACCTAACCGGTGTTAGTGGAACGTATGGAAACGATAGAGATCGGAAGCAAGTTGATGTTGCGACATTGAAGATTCAGACCAATTTCAATCCTCAAGGATATGGACCATATGGACAAGGAAAGGATGTTGATAATTTAACTGCTTTTTCATCGCCAAACATAACTGATGGTCCTGTTGTTGGAGTTTTTGGAAGGAGCGACGGCTATATCGAGTCAATTGGACTTCTCGTGAGGAAGGTAATAAGATATAATTTCCTACTTTAGATATCTAAATTTCATGTTACATCTGAGTATTATTGCATGTCTATAGTATAGTATATCAAGGTTATATTCTTGCTCATTTGGAGGCTATACATGAGCAAATATATTAATAAGCAAAATGAAGATTATATTCCATGCATATATATATATCACTTTTGTTTTTCTTATGTATCAGCTATAAAATTAATGAGCCTGTTACTAAATATATAACGGAGATTTTCCTTACCTTTTCATCCTTATTTTTCCCTACCTAGCTGCATTATTAATTTTAATTTTATTACTTTTTATAATTATAGCTAATCCTTTCATTGGTCTCCATGTCAAATTCAGGAATTTTCGAGCGCTAATTAATGACGTTCTCCAAGTCTTAGGCTACTGTATTCAGCCAATGGGGATATCTACTATTATTTTTGTTTCCAATAAGCCACAATAAGAAGTACTTATATTATATGAGTGGCCTCTCAAGCTAAGAGTGATTGTAATCATAAACTTGAGTGAATGTATTATTGTTACGTTGTTGGTAATTTATTTCAACTTAATTAACATATATATATATATATATATATATATATATATATATATATATATAGAATTGAGTTCAGGTGAGAATGAGGTTTTACATGAGAAATGAGAAAGAATAACAGCCCTTAGATCATGTTACATGTAACGGTCAAGATTAAAAATAAAAAGGGATTACCCTAATCAATCTTACGCATAACTCGCTGACCCTATCTCTCTTCTCTCTCCTCTCTCCTCTTTCATCCTCTCTCTCTCCTCTCTCCTCTCTCCCAACTCTTAAGTTTGGTTCTTATGCAAATACTTCGATTTTCTGCAATTTGTTCATCAAGTTTCTTCTGCAATTCACCAAATTCAACTAGTTCGACGGTTTCATGTTTTTTTCTGCAATTATTTGTTCAGCGATTTGCTTTCTGTTCAGCGATTTGCTTTCTGTTCAGCGATTTTCACCAAGTTTTTTTCTGCAAATACTCCTCTCTGTTCGACGGTCGAACTTGGGTTATCTAGTTCAGCGAGTAAATTTTCTTCTGCAATTCAACCAAAATCAACTAGTTCAGCGATTTAGTATGGGAGAGAAAGGTAAGTTTTTTTTTTTCGTTCTAGTTTACTTCTTGAATTTTTTCAGAATTGTGATTATGATTTCTTGACATTAATTATGCGAAAATTTTGAGAACTTGATTTCTTTCTGATTAATTTTCGAGAACGTGACATTTAGTTTAATTACGATTTCTTTTTCTGATTTTTTTTTCAAGAACTTGATTTTGGTGGGTTTAGTTATATAGTTTGAAAATTTGTCTGAACTCTGAAAAGCAAATGCAAGTAAAAGCAAACAGCAGTGATTATGATTATGTTGTGATCTATTGGGTACTCGAATCAAGTTTTTCCAGCAATCCCCCACTTCCAAACAAAAACTTGTGCTTAAAAAACTTTCTGCTTGAATATTTTGTAAGTACTGTGAACTTATATTCAATTCATATACTCGGATAAACTTGTAATCACCTCTTTTGCTCATTAAAAAAGTTGCGGTATGATGTGATTGAACAGCTTTGGTGCTTGTCTGCTTGATACCTGATGATCTTCTAAGTATTACTGAATGGGCAACATATTTTCAGCTTGTCCTGAAATCCAGTTTGAGAGTGGTAACAGAACAGTAATCTGCTTTGTGCACCTGCAAGATTACCAACATCTACTGGTTGATGTAGTAATTGTGAATTTGTCTCTGAGGATGTTTACAATCTACCTCCAAAGTCCAAACCCCCCCCCCCCACCCCCCAAACTAATGTTGACCTTATAATTAAGTTGTAGCATTATTTAATAAGAGTTATACAAATTATTAATTAGAGTTACAGGGGTATTTTGAGTAGTCATAAGAGTTATAATTATAGTTATAGCATTATTTGGTATGTACATCTTATTTAGAGTTATAGATTATAGTTAATGTTCACCTTGTTATGTGTGCATTTTCAGGGGTTGTGTTTTGTGTTCGATGTAGAGAGAGGATGAAAGAGGAGCTCTTGTTGATGGGTGGTAGCGATAACTTTGACATAGATTTGAATTTGTTTAGTGTTGTATTCAATATTGACATTCTTAGCATTAATTACTCCACCATTGTTTGTATAATTTTTTCCAGTTTGGAGCTTGAGACTTTTTTTTACCTCCTGTATATACTCTCTGGAGCTTGTAATTATCAATCATCTTAATGATAATTGATTATAACTTTTAAACATGTATTAGCATCACTCTAATAGGTAGTTCTGTAAAGTTAACTATTCATTCGTATAACTCTAAAGAGGATTGCCATAATTCTAATCTGTACATCCTATAACTCTTAACAAGCAATGTTATAACTCTTAACTCTTAAATACTACTACCTACTCTCTAATTAAATGTTGTCAGTACTCTAAATAGTATTTCTTATAATTTTAAATAAGTATTGGTATACTTCTTCACTATTATATCCTACAACTCTAATCAAGTGTTGCCATAATCGCAAATGATAATTGATGTATACACGTGGGGGTTACTTAATGTCATGATGTTTTAGTGATGGTTTAATTTGTGTTTTATCTATGTGTTACTCTTAACTTGGACACCTGTGGCAAACATGATTATATGAATACCACTATAATCGATATTTTATGTTTTGAATATTCAATTCTGGTTGTATGAATGTGTGATTAGTTTATGTATGTGTATGTAGATATGAACATTGTCGAGGTTGGTAATGTGAACGGTAAGCGTAGTGCATGTCAAAGTATGGATTTGGTTGATAAGAAAGGGGCCAAATTACTTAAAAAGGATAGTACATCACATGTACCGAAACAGAAAAAAAGCCATCAGAGTTGTCTACTCAATGTAGACCGAATGAGTTGGTAAAGCTTATAAAGGACTTATCTTCGCAACGAGTCCAAGATGTGAATGACATTGGTTTTGGAGGTCTTTGCAGTTTGCATTTGACTCAAAGTTCTACTACCATGATCCCTTTTTTAATAAAGTCTTTTAATCCTGGCAGTTGGGTGTTTAGAATCGATGCGGTGAATAAATTTGTGGTAAGTAAGTTTGATGTGCATGAGGTCTTTTTGCTTCCCATGGGTGATTATGAGGTTGAGGAGATTTCCACTGGTAGAGGATCTAAGGAGTCTGATAATATCTTGAAAAGAAGTTTCGATTTAAGTTTGATGTTGTTGATGACAGACAAGGAATTTCTTTGAAGGATGTAGCTGCTAAGATTCGATCGAATGAGATGCAGGCGGGTGGAGATGAATTTAAAAGTTTGTTTGTCCTTTATGCTATGGGTAGGTTTCTTGCTCCTACGTCGAACAATAAAGTGGATTTGAAACTTTTAAAAGCCGTTTCTCAAGTATGTAAAATTAAAGAATTTGATTGGTGCTCATATGTGCTGGAGAAACTTTCTAATGGATTTGGGAAATATCATGTAGATAGTTTGGCTATTCTTGGAGGTTGTGTTATCATGTTAGAAATTATATACTTCCATAGGTTAGTTTTCAAATCTCATGCGTTACCTAGAGATCCCCCACTTGTTCAATTTTGGACAGATGAAAATTTCCAAAAAGTATTCATGATGAGTTAGGTTCTGGAAGTTTTGGGAATGGGATTTTGGATTTGGAGAGTCATCTCTCTTCGCGTCTTCAATGTAATTCAGTACCTTCAGTCCAGGATATCCAAAGGAAGTGTTTGGCTGATATTTCTCACTGCAAGAAGGTAATTAGCTTTGAGATTCCAGATAGCTTGCCTTCTGACGAGGAGATACATAAAACTGCAACAGATGTATGTCCTCCTATAACTCTTATCATATATTTTTATTGCTTTTTCATGATATCCTATTATGTTTTTAATTATTATTCATGATATCCTGCAGCAGATGAAATGTAATCAAATACTTCTATAACTCTAATCAAATACTTTTATAACTCTAATCAATAATTGCTATAACTCTAGTCAAATACTTCTATAACTCTAATCAAATACTTCTATAACTCTAATTAGTAATTGCTATAACTCTAATCAAATACTTCTATAACTCTAATCAAATACTTTTATAACTCTAATTAGTAATTGCTATAACTCTAATCAAATACTTCTATAACTCTAATCAAGTACTTCTATAACTCTAATTAGTAATTGCTATAACTCTAATCAAATACTTATATAACTCTAATCAAATACTTCTATAACTCTAATTAGTAATTGCTATAATCTAATCAAATACTTCTATAACTCTAATTAGTAATTGCTATAACTCTAATCAAATACTTCTATAACTCTAATTAGTAATTGCTATAACTCTAATCAAATACTTCTATAACTCTAATCAAATAATTTATATAACTCTAATCAAATACTTCTATAACTCTAATTAGTAATTGCTATAACTCTAATCAAATACTTTTATAACTCTAATCAAATAATTTATATAACTCTAATCAAATACTCTTATAACTCTAATTAGTAATGTATATAACTCTAATCAGATACTCCTGTAATTATAATTTATCAGTCTAGTCTATCATATATGTATCTTCATATATTTTAAGATTTTTTCCTTTCCTTTTCACAGGGCCTGCATGAGATTTTGTTGTTAATGAAAAGAGACTTGGACGTTGTGTCTTCCCATTATATTGATCGATTGTCAAAAGCAAAGAGTATGATCAATAACGCAGAAAATAAAGGGAAAGATAATATACATGTTTCTGATTCTCCTACTTTGTCTCCAACTCCGGCTTTTGTTCATGAAGATGCATGGCAAGTATATATCGATAATGTCACAGATTCTATTTCTGCTATGAAAAAAGCTGTTGATGATATGCCAACTTTCCAATTACTCTCTCAGTCTGAAAACGAGTTATTAATTGGTGCCAAGGGTCCAGATGTTTCTTCCCCATCCTTTGTTGACATTTCAATTATTGGAGATGAGTGTGCTAAGTCGTGTTCTCATGTGGACGAAATCAACAAAGAGAGAGATGGTTGCGTTAGATCTCCAATGTCTTGGTTGCGTACATCTTCTAATAGCCATAATGTCAACAATGATGGTCTTGGTTCTACATATAATTGTGGGATTCAAAATGTCCCTGTCACTTTGGTTTCAAAATTTATGCGTCAAAATGTAACACTATTATCATACATGCCATCCTTCCGGAAACATGTAGTTGATTATTGTATGGTAGATCACAATGAAACTTTGGCACAGAGGTAAACATTATTACCTACATCATACTTCATTATTTTCTTTATTTTATATTATTTTTGTTAACTTTCTATATATACTTTTTACAGTCAAATTATTGCGTCTTTTGGAGAAAACCACTTTGTTACACGAGAGGATTTTTTAAGTTTGGCAACCAATGAAATGATCACCACAACTGTTATTGAGGGTTGGAGTTTGTTGATGAACTATGTGGAGTCAACCGAAGATTCTTCACCTCGACGCATATTTTTTCGGCCTTAATCATGTGGTAATCTCTTCAATATTCTCCTTTTAAAATGCTTTTGAAATCTTATGGCTAGTCAAAAAGGTCTTCTAAATTGAATTTCAATAGATCATGGATGCTCCTATAACTGGTCCATTTTCATTCATCATATTCATATAACTGGTCCATTTTCAATTATAGTTATAGCATTATTTGGTAGGTACGTCTTAATTAGAGTTATAGGTTTATTTGATAAGAGTTATAGGAATTACTAATTAGAGTTATAAGTTTAATTGACAAGTTTTATGTGATATTTTTAGGGTCCTTTGATAAATATTACGGAGAAACATGACGAAATTGAAGATGTTGCATTATTGAGTGAGCTATTTTCTTCATGGGATATTTGGATCTCATGTAACAAAGTCAAATGTGATCTTCATAATGTTGATTTGGTATGTCTTTCGTACTTCTTTTTATAATGTCCTTTTCTATATTTATTTATCTAATAACTCAACTTGTTCAATTTGTGGGTCGCAGATATTCGTTCCACTCTTGTACATGGAACACAACTTTATTGTTGTGATCAACTTCATACAAAAAAGAGTGGATTATCTGGATAATAGAGTCTACGGAAATTGGGATGATTCTCACTTCAAGAAGCTTGCCATTAGTATAGTAAGATTTACAATATTTATAGGTCTTTTGTTCTTATTTGTTTTTAGTACTTTTAAGCTTTATTGTTCGTTATTTTTCTCTATAGTTATTTATCTATTTTTTTTTTGCAGCGCTATAACATGAGTGATTATTTGGATAGATTTGAGCATCCATTGGCTGCTGATTTAGTTTCATATGATATCATTAATGTCAAGTTTCCATGGCAAACAAGTAAGCCAACCTTGGATTGTGGTGTTTTTGCAATGGTTCACATGTTGAACTATGATGGAGAAATATTTGAGTCTCAGCTTGACAACGCCAAGATAAGGCGTACAAGCTGAAATCTGTGCAGCCCTTGTTTTGTGTGATATCAATAATATTAGGAAGGAGATCATCCAAAAGATTCATGAGTTCAATGAGATAAAGGCTTCTATTCGAGACAAGTTGTGGATGATTTACAAGGAACAAGACAATATACGGAAAGAAACAGCTCGTTTAAAGGTGTAGAGTAAACATATAATTCATGAAGTTGCAGCTAAATAATTCTCACACATTTACAAGTATTTTTTTCCACTTTTGTAGAGGGATAGTGTTAGGGAGGATTTATTAGAATCAAAACTACTATGTGCTGATATTAGTATTTACTTATTTCAACTTTTACTAGCATTATTTTTTATATATGTGCTGATCACATGTGCTATTTCGCTCGCAATGTTTCCCTAATTAGTAATTTATATAACCCTAATAAAATACTAACGTACGTAACAAGTAATGTCATAACTATAATTAAAATTCTTATGACTAGTTAAATACTTCTGTAACTCTAAGTAGTAATGCATATCAACTCTAATAAAATACTCTTATAACTCTGGTTAGTAATTGCTATAACTCTAATCAAATACTTTTATAACTCTAATCAAATATTTCTATAACTCTAATTAGTAATTGCTATAACTCTAATCAAATACTTCTATAACTCTAATTAGTAATTGCTATAACTCTAATCAAATACTTCTATAACTCTAATCAAATACTTTTATAACTCTAATTAATAATTGCTATAACTCTAATCAAATACTTCTATAACTCTAATCAAATACTTTTATAACTCTAATTAATAATTGCTATAACTCTAATCAAATACTTCTATAACTCTAATCAAATACTTTTATAACTCTAATTAATAATTGCTATAACCTAATCAAATACTTCTATAACTCTAATTAGTAATTGCTATAACTCTAATCAAATACTTCTATAACTCTAATCAAATACTTTTATAACTCTAATTAATAATTGATATAACTCTAATCAAATACTTCTATAACTCTAATCAAATACTTTTATAACTCTAATTAATAATTGCTATAACTCTAATCAAATACTTCTATAACTCTAATTAGTAATTACTATAACTCTAATCAATACTTCTATAACTCTAATCAAATACTTTATAACTCTAATTAATAATTGATATAACTCTAATCAAATACTTCTATAACTCTAATCAAATACTTCTATAACTCTAATTAGTAATTGCTATAACTCTAATCAAATACTTCTATAACTCTAATCAAATACTTTTATAACTCTAATTAGTAATTGCTATAACTCTAATCAAATACTTCTATAACTCTAATCAAATACTTTTATAACTCTAATTAATAATTGCTATAACTCTAATCAAATACTTCTATAACTCTAATCAAATACTTTTATAACTCTAATTAATAATTGCTATAACTCTAATCAAATACTTCTATAACTCTAATCAAATACTTTTATAACTCTAATTAATAATTGCTATAACCCTAATCAAATACTTCTATAACTCTAATTAGTAATTGCTATAACTCTAATCAAATACTTCTATAACTCTAATCAAATACTTTTATAACTCTAATTAATAATTGATATAACTCTAATCAAATACTTCTATAACTCTAATCAAATACTTTTATAACTCTAATTAATAATTGCTATAACTCTAATCAAATACTTCTATAACTCTAATTAGTAATTACTATAACTCTAATCAAATACTTCTATAACTCTAATCAAATACTTTTATAACTCTAATTAATAATTGATATAACTCTAATCAAATACTTCTATAACTCTAATCAAATACTTCTATAACTCTAATTAGTAATTGCTATAACTCTAATCAAATACTTCTATAACTCTAATCAAATACTTTTATAACTCTAATTAGTAATTGCTATAACTCTAATCAAATACTTCTATAACTCTAATCAAATACTTCTATAACAACAGCAATAAAAGAGAAGGGTAAGAATGATTTTACTTTCATATTTATAAAGTTTGCAACATCCTATTTCATTTTTATTCTAAATATAATAAAAATAATACATTAATATGTAAAAAAACACCAACTATCTATATTAGCTATTAGTTCTTCACCACTTTCATCTGTGTTAGCTATCATTCCTTAAGTTTGTTGACTTCGATAAGGACAATTCCTTGCATCATGATTGACCATTTTATTGCATAGACGACACCTTCTTAGTGGTTTTTGTTGCTTCTCAATAGTCTTTTCTTTCACAGATTTGAGCCTCTTCCTACCCTTGTTGTTGGCTTTCTCAGGAACTTTTATAGTTACCTCGTTTGGAGCACTACATCCTATCAATTCTTGAATGACTTGGTCTTTTGTCATTGACGTATTTATCCTCACCCGATTTAATGGATTTCTTGAAGCCTCTTAGATTTTCAATTAGAGCATCAATATCCTCATCCCTTTCTTCAACGAGACCAATGGTTGTATATATTTCATTCCACAATTCACCTAATTTTATCTGCTTCATTTCTACCTTTCCACAATCTTTAGGAAAATTTTCATCAAACTCATGAATATGACTTTTGTGTGCTTCCTTCGTCCATCGAGTGAGGATATATTTATCGGGCAACTTATTCAAATGTTTGGCCTTGTAAACCCAAAGAACATGCCTACATATCAATCCAACCCTCTCGAATAGTGAACATGAACATATGGCATCAAAAGTCATTGGATCTAAAGTGACCTCATAATTCTTCTTCTTTCTATCTTCAGTGACAGTAATGTATTCCATTCCATCCCTAATTTCAGACCTTGCATGACCACATGTGAAACATGCTGCACTAACTTCTTCTTGAAATAGGTAAAAGATTACATGGGTGTATACTTTAGAGACGCTTGCTTCGATCGGCCAAGGGGTGATAAGTTGAGGGTAGGAAGTGTCGTTATCTTTGTTCAAACTGCTTTGAGCATGTCTTTGTTGTTGTACAGCCGTTTGGAAACGCAACCAGAACTCAACCAATGTAGCACATGGACTATTGAAATTACCAAAAAAACTATTCTGGCTCTCTGATCTTTGTGTTGTGCTGATTAAGCCAGCCATTGGTTTCTCTTTGAAATATGCTGGGATCCAAGACTCCTTTATGTTGAATATGTCATTAAGCCACTTATTTTGCTGTAGATTGAATTCTTGTATGACTTCATTCCACTTATCAACAAACTCTTGTGGCTCTAATTCTTTATCCCAAACACAAGCATTTATCTTCTTGAGGAAATCTTTTTCTTTATTGCGTTCAGCTATCCCCACCATGTCATTAGGTTCCGACTCTTCTAACCCTTCTGTATCAGTTGAGTTTGTAATCTGTTATGTCTTTCCCTTTCCCCACCTTGTCAGTAAGTTTACCCATAATATGCCACATGCAGAATTTTTGTTGTGCATCATTGAATACTTTTGGGAAAGCTTTCTTCATTGCAGGATCCTGGTCAGTGATAATAAAGTTTGGTTCCTTATTGCCCATAGCTTGTTTGAATTTTTCAAAAACCCACACAAAAGAATTGTCATTCTCTCTTGATGTCAAAGCAGCACCAAAAATCACAGACCTATGAAAAGGAAAGGAAAAAATCTTAAAATATACGACGGAGATACATAAAAGATAGACTAGACTAGAAATTATAGTTTCATAAGTATATGATTAGAGTTATATGCATTACTAATTAGAGTTACAAGAGTATTTGATTAGAGTTATATGAAAACTAATTATAGTTACATGAGTATATGATTAGAGTTATATGCATTACTAATTAGAGTTACAGGTGTATTTGATTAGAGTTATATGAATTACTAATTAGAGTTACAAGAGTATTTGATTAGAGTTACATGAATAACTAATTAGAGTTGCAGGATTATTTACTAGTCATAAGAGTTATATGAATAACTAATTAGAGTTGCAAAAGTATTTTACTAGTCATAAGAGTTATATGAACTAGTTTTTATATGCACGCGATGCGTGCGAACATACATACAAAATTATTTTTTTAGGAGATGAAAAAAATTAAATTAATTATTAATTATTTTTAATAAATTAGGAATATTTGAATTCTTGAGTTTTCTTTTTGTAATATTTTTCTATTTTTAAAATTAATTAGGTAGTTTTCTTTTTTATTTTTTCATTAAAGGAAGTAGTTATAATAGAGATGTTATGAGGATAAAATGGGGTTTCTAATATTTTGGTGTCCTACCCCTCTTCCCATATAGAATAGAGATTACCTTTTATGATGGTCAATCCCTGTAAATGGGCAGAATACCAAGTTGTACATGTTTGTTCCATACGTAGCATCAAACGAGACAACATCTCCAAAAGCAAAGTAATTTCTCCTACACAAAGCATCGGCCCAAAACACTCTATGCAAACCTTCTTTGCATTAGCTACATAGTCAAAGAAAAATCCACTATTCATCTCCTTTTGTCTACTTAAGGTGCTTATAAACATATCAGCATCATGTTCTCCAATGTATGCTCTAACATCCCGTGCAAATTTTTGAAGTCGCCAACAGTTGCTCCAACATTTCCATAACCACCAACCTTCTCCTTATACATTCGGTACGTCTTTGTTGCTCCAATATTGAGTTTAGAGTTATCAATTATCATTTTCTTTTGATACATCGTCAAATTTCTTTTCAACTTTTGGAATTGTCCTTCTTCAGGACTTAGTAGCTTGTGGTTATGTCCTTCATGAAAAGACCAAACTCGATATTTGGATATCTCATGAAGTCGGAAAACAATCTTGGCTTTGCAACCAACCCGTGTAAGTTTTCTCCTCCTCTTTTGAGTTGGGGAAATTGGCTCAACCGACTCAATATTAGTTGTGTGATTTGCTGCAGCCACTGCCTTCACTCCTTGCTTGTTACACAAAATGTATTTGAATACAATAGTGCCATCCTTTGCTCGAGTCTCGGTAGACATTCTAGTATCAAATCCACATGCTACAGCATTATATTATAAAAGTCTATTGCATCTTTAAGACTGTCGAAAATCTGCCCAACTTTAGGAATTAATTCTGCTGGAACAACTCGAGTGAACTCATGTTCTCCGCATGGGGTGATGTTCGTACTTTGCTTAGGTGGTGTAGACAGATTTAATGAGGCAATGTTTATGCTTTGCATAGAGTTACTAGTTCCTGCCTCTGCATATTAAATAGGTATAAACTGTAAGTCAACTATTTAGAATTCAAAGTATTGCACACATAAATTCCTATAACTCTAATCAAGAGTGTCTATAACTGTAATAATTATTAGTAATTGTTACAAAAAGTAACCCCTTGCATAATTAGTAATTCATATAACTCTAATAAAATACTCCTTATAACTCTAATTAGTAATTGCTATAACTCTAATCAAATACTTTTATAACTCTAATCAAATACTTCTATAACTCTAATTAGTAATTGCTATAACTCTAATCAAATACTTCTATAACTCTAATCAAATACTTTTATAACTCTAATTAATAATTGCTATAACTCTAATCAAATACTTCTATAACTCTAATCAAATATTTCTATAACTCTAATTAGTAATTGCTATAACTCTAATCAAATACTTTTATAACTCTAATTAGTAATTGCTATAACTCTAATCAAATACTTCTATAACTCTAATCAAATACTTCAATAACTCTAATTAGTAATTGCTATAACTCTAATCAAATACTGCTATAACTCTAATCAAATACTTCTATAACTCTAATTAAATAGTTCTATAACTCTAATTAGTAATTGTTATAACTCTAATCAAATACTTCTATACTCTAATCAAATACTTCTATAACTCTACTTAGTAATTAGTAACTCTAATTAGTAATTCGTATATGACTACTCAAAAGTACCCCTATAACTCTAATTAGTAATTCGTATAACTCTAATCAAATACTACTACAACTCTAATTAGAAGGTGAACATTAGTTTGCAAAATATGAATTTCCTATAACTCTAATTAGTAATTGCTATAACTCTAATCAAATACTTTTATAACTCTAATCAAATACTCCTATAACTCTAATTAGTAATTGCTATAACTCTAATCAAATACTTCTATAACTCTAATCAAATACTTTTATAACTCTAATTAATAATTGTTATAACTCTAATCAAATACTTCTATAACTCTAATCAAATACTTCTATAACTCTAATTAGTAATTGCTATAACTCTAATCAAATACTTCTATAACTCTAATCAAATACTTTTATAACTCTAATTAGTAATTGCTATAACTCTAATAAAATACTGCTATAACTCTAATCAAATACTTCAATAACTCTAATTAGTAATTGCTATAACTCTAATCAAATACTGCTATAACTCTAATCAAATACTTCTATAACTCTAATTAAATAGTTCTATAACTCTAATTAGTAATTGTTATAACTCAATCAAATACTTCTATAACTCTAATAAATACTTCTATAACTCTACTTAGTAATTAGTAACTCTAATTAGTAATTCGTATATGACTACTCAAAAGTACCCCTATAACTCTAATTAGTAATTCGTATAACTCTAATCAAATACTACTACAACTCTAATTAGAAGGTGAACATTAGTTTGCAAAATATGAATTTCCTATAACTCTAATTAGTAATTCCTATAACTCTTATCAAATAAACCTATAACTCTAATTAAGACGTACATACCAAATTATGCTACAACTATAATTTTAACTTTTATGACTACTCAAAATACCCCTATAACTCTAATTAGTAATTCGTATAACTCTCATTAAATACTACTACATCTCTAATTAGAAGGTGATCATTAGTCTGCAAAATATGAATTTCCTATAACTCTAATTAGTAATTCCTATAACTCTTATCAAATAAACCTATAACTCTAATGATGCTATAACTATAATTTTAACTCTTATCAAATAAACCTATAACTCTAATGTTCACCTTCATTGACACAATGGATCATAATTGACACAATGCATCATATCATATACAGCAAAATACAACTAATATTTTAGAGCACAATGCATCATAATTGACACAATGAAGTAGCAGTTGCGTTTAGAAACACAATGCATCATATCATATACAGCACATGATCATAGCGAATTTCTTAAGCATACAATATGAATTATGCAGCGATAATCGTTCCCATGAAGTATTACTTTAGCATACAATATCAAGTATGCAGCGAATTATGCAGCGAATTTCGTGAATTATGCAGATAATTATTAACTAATTTTCGTGAATTTCGTGAATTTCGTGAATTAAGCATACAATATGAATTATGCAGCGAATTATGCAGATAATTATTAACTAATTTTCGAAAAAAAAACATACATGTTCATGAATATAGACTAACCTTCATGCGATGCGGTAATGGATTCCATGAAATTTCTTGACAAAAGACGTTTTTGGAAGAGAGAGAAAAGAGGAGAGAGAAAAAAATTAGGTTTTGCATGGAAAGGATGAAAATAGGTAGTTTAAAGTTAACATTAGTTACTTAATCTTGGCCCTTGACAGGATCTAATCTAAGGGTAGTTATTCTTTCTCATTTCTCACCTAATTTCCTTTCTCACAGGATCCTGTATATATATATATATATATATATATATATATATATATATATATTATATATATAATATATATATATATATATATATATATATATATATATATATATATATATATAATATAAGGTGTCCAATCTGCGAGCTCTTGAACGTTTCAAACTCCAATGTTAAATTCATACTACATCTATTTTTATTTAGTTGCAACATTCATCTTTTTGCACAAACTTTAAGAAATGAGAAAAAAGAATATAATTGATCCACTTGGCCCTGCTACTAGTACTGTAATTAAATGGGGAGAGAGTAGGTGAAGTAAGGGTAATATAGTCAAATTATCCCAAAAGCTTTCCTAAAAAGGAAAATGTTGCAACTAATAAAAAACACCTAAAAGTAGAAATTGTTGCAACTAAATAAAAACAGAGGTAGTATTATAATAATTAATACTTCTTGCATTCCATAATGAGTGAAACACTTCTCTAAAAAAGCTCTCACATAAAAAGAGAAGTGTTTCATTTATTATGGAACGGAGGAAGTATTATCTTACCGTGCCTTTGAATAATTAGTAAATTCATCCTAATAAGTTTTTTTTACTATTTTGTACTATAAGTCTCTTCTATAAAACAGTGGTAGTTAATATAATGCTTTCACTTGTAAAATAAAAATAAAAATATAATGCTTTCAATTTACTATTACATGTTTTGTAAAATAATATAATAATAAGGTGGTATTGTTGAAAGAAAAAAAATATTTCTCCTTATACTTCATGCATGTAGAGTCTTATTAGATACGTCGTCTCAAAATGTATTTTTATAAAATCAATCTTTTACAATTTTTTCTAATCCATAATTATAAATATTAATTAATGCTAAATATTATGTATTTTGGCAAACATGCCAAGTCCATTTGGTATATCTATTAGAAAACATAAGAAAATCAACCTAAGGCTACACAGTTTGGTTGACCAAGAAATGAAATGATAGTTAAAAGGAAAAAAAGAACAAACAAATTCAGTTTTGTTAACCCACAAGCTAATTGTGTGCCAATTCTTTCATTTGTTGTTATTATTATAATGTCCCCCTCAATTTCTAAAATTATTTTTAAATTACATATGTTAGAAGTTATAGATCAATCCACCAAGCTACTGAACTGAAGATGATGAAGCTGAATTAGATATCCATTGACGACATCTTAAGAGAAATATAAAAGGTAAAGAGAGAGTGAGTGTGTTAGTGACAATTGAATGTTTTCTAACCATTCAAAAGTACTACAAAGATAGGATCAATCTAACCCTTCAAAATACAAATTAAAGAACAACAATTGTAATTATTTTAACAAGTCAAAGAAAAAATAAATAACCAGTAATAAAGAACACACAAAAACTTAATTTGAAACCAAAATCCTCGTAAAAATCCACCAAAACTGCACTAGAACGTTGAATTGATGGATGCGAGGATAGTACAAGTGAATTGTACGCATTAGGGTGACAAGGAGAAAATGTTCCACTTAAAGGAAATAAAGAGGACTGTTTGAAGATCTTGACAAATTCAAGACGACCTTGAGCCAACGCTCCTCGATGCACTTCTCTAAACAATTCAACTAATGTTATACATCCATCTCTAAAACCCGACAACACGTCACATCATTACTAACAAGCATAAATAGAGGTTGTTTTATAATGTCGCGCCATCATTTAAGCATGGGACGTTTAACATAAAAGATAGGATGGTAGGTAACAACTTCCTCCATAACAAATAGAGATGGTAACTAATAAGTAATAGCTCTCCATTCTCTTGAGTTAGGGACTCAATATAACATCTTATATGTCACTTATGTTGTGGTCAGGTTTAAAGAGAACTGGTATTCAACGCAGAGTTGTTATTGGTATAGTTGTACGTAGCTCGCTATATAATTCTTCCTCTATCGGGAATTATTATTGTTAAAGGAGCAATTCAAGTTGGTTTTGTACCACCCAACAGTAAATTATTTGTGTTTCTTCTTCTACTTCAACATGCTATGCCACCAGTAATGAACTTAGGTACGTAGGAAAGCATTTTTTTCACCTTATTTCTTGCTTCAAGATTTTTATATTTTTGTGTTACCTCAAACTTTCTACTTATATTGACCATCAACATTGACAAAGGTCATGTATGTCTTACAATGTTTGTGTTATGCTTAAATGTGTCAGGCACAATAATGCAGCTATTTGGAGCTGGCAAAAGTGAGTGTTCGGTGATCATGTTATGGACTTACGCTTCAGCTTCTGTATTTCTCACTCTTTGGTCCACAATTTTTCTCTGGATTGTCACTTGAAAATCCACCATATATATATTTTTGATGAAGAAGTTTTTGAGAATCTTACTCTAGACCAACTTTGAATATTTTTTCTATTTTTACCTTATTATGTGATATGGGGTATACCAGTGCATCTTGTGTACATGGGATATTATCGTATGCTAGAGAGCTAAAGGTTAGGGATATTACCGTTTTTTCGCGGTTTGGTTTGGTTTGCGGTTTTAAAATTGCGATTTGGGTTATGATTTCAAGCAAACCGCGGTTTGCGGTTTGGGTTGGGTTTTAATTTTTGTAAACCAAAACCGCACCGCAAAGGCGCAAACCACAATTTTATAATTTTTTTTTTAAAAAAAAGATTAAATACACTTGACAAGGTGGCATACAAGTATAAAACTGAAAAAAGAAGTTTGAGGTAACGAACTTTAACACTTTTGATAAATCGTTATTTAAGTTTAATTATGAAGTCAACTTCATATCTATTTGGACTCTTATTAACAATTTTTTTTACTCTTAGATAACAAAATTAATGTTACGGAGGAAAAAAAAATGGTTGAATCGCAAACCAAACCGCACCAAACCGTTTTGCGCAGTTCGGTTTGGGTTGGTTTGGGGAAAAGTGCGGTGCGGTTTGGCTGGAAAATTATCAAACCGTATATTTGCAGTTTGGGTTTGGTCACATCCCAAACCGCACCAACCCAAACCGCGAACACCCCTACTAAAGGTTCGGGGACTTGATTCTATTATGTACAATATCATGTTCAACACCATTTTTGTGTGATACATGTACAAGTAATTTACCAATTGTTGACTTGTGTAGTTGAATTGGCTGACTTGCGAGAGGTGTAGGTCTTGTAAGGACGGGTCATTCTTCTTAAAAGGGGAAAATGTACATGTAATTTAATTAAATGTACTAAAAATTGAAGAGTGCATCTAATATAATTTAATCATTTATTTCATCGCATTTGAGTTTCTTTTACAAAAGAACCGGTAGTTCGTAGGATGTTACACCTACCATAATTACACCCAAGAATTTGTGATAATTGTATTAAATTGATGGAGTAATTCCTACTAACAACCTCAAGAATTGAAATGGAAATTTCAGGAAATTCAATCTCAATATGAAAATTCAAAGGGTATCTTTCAATAATTACATTAGTAGTTCATTATTATAGTTATGAGACTATGCGAGGTCGTGGAATGTATATAAACTAGAATTTTAGCCCTGGTGATGTCTCGGGTTAGTTTTAATTCTCAAATTAAATATATTATTATTTATAAATTTCATAATTAATTTTATTAGCTTTTCGTAATATTTTTGTCTACTACGACATTGAAAAAAGATGTTATGGCATGATAAATTGTTTAAGAAACTTCTAAATAATTGGGGACAAAAATAACAATTTCATGAAACTAGAGTAAGAGAATGTTATTAGCTAATAAAAGTGTTAAAAATCAAAAAGCTTGTCCATGTTTCTATAATTACACATAATTATAAGACTTTTTACTCTGAAACATTAAGCATTGAAATTGTAGTGGATTAATGGTTAAACTCTCATTTTTCATTTCAAAGGTCATGTGTTCAAATCATAGTAACTACACATTGTTAATATTTTTAAATGAGATTATAAACATGTTTATTATATAAGTTTGAGAAAAGTGACACGTGATACCGTTCCTTTGATAGGATCGCCTTTTGAGCATTGACGTCTTTAATTTTTTATTTTTTTTAAAGATAAGATGAAGTCCCTTGCAAGGAAGGGGGGAAATTGGGGATCCCTCCTTGCAAGGGGTGAGACTCGATCCCTTGACCTTTGGGATCGAAGGTGATGCCAATACCACTAGGCTATCACATGTGCTCTATTAACGTCTTTAATTGTGTATTTGTAAATATAATAAGAAGTTAATATTCGAAAAATACACATTGAGATTAATCAAGCAAGATCTTACATGAATTCAATCGTATGAACCACAGATGATGGTCAAATGGACGAAGAAAAATAATGTCAAGACACACAATGTATTATTCTATGTAGATGAATGGGAATAAGAGGTCCATATGTCATAGGCCCACTAAAAAATAAAGATTCGCTTTCCATAAATGCAACTTACTGATATAAAACGCTTATATGCATCTAGGGTGACAATCAGATAAGACAACACCTGAGCTATTCGAGGTCCATCGGTCAAAACTCGACTCGAGATATTGACAAGCTGAGTTAATATATTTGAAAATCGACTAAAAAACTCGTGAAAAGCTCAAGAACGCAATTATCATATACTACATCCATTTCCTATTAATCCATTCACTTTATACTTTGGCAGTACTAGTTGTTGCTCCGCGCGCCTTCGCGCACGCGCAGGGGTATAAGGTATAATTGTGATATTTGTAATCTGTTAGCCTTAAATGGTGAAATATCTATTTAGCATGTATTCCAAAAAGACGCTGAGTACACACATTGTATTAGTTGCATCAGGAAAACCAATGTATATCAGGACACACGTTGTACACACGTTGTATTAGTTACTTTCCTCCTAATGTATCCCTCATTTTCTTCGAAAAAAATATTCATACAATCCCAAATACAATATTATCACAATAATGGTAACTTACATAATTTTTCAAAAAAAAAAATATTACTATTATAAAGAAACAAAGTCAAACATTTGTAGTTCTACTCTTTATTTCTCTCTTGTTATCCTTATCGTCCCATTTCCCGCCAACCTTTCCTGATTTCTATCTCTAACTTCATTCTCACTTATTTCTCTCTTGTTATCATTATCGTCCCATTTCCCGCCAACCTTCCCTGATTTCTATCTCTTGTTATCCTTATCGTCCCATTTCCCGCCAAACATTTGTCGTTCTACTCTTTATTTCTCTCATCCTTTATCTCTCCTTCTCACTTACTTTTCCTCTCCCACTCATATTCATATATCTTAGAATTGTAAGTAACTCTTACTACTTGATACGGGAACCATAATTTTTTTAAAAAGACCTTTTTTTATATTGTTTTCATAGTAGATTAGGATTTAATTTATTTGTTTCCATTAAAGACCGAATTTGAAAAAAAAAATCATGTTATGTTAGACATCAAAAAAAGATAAAGTCAAGTCATATTCCTCCCGTCTACTACTTTATTAATTAATATGTTATTGATTTGAATCTATTTCCTATTAATCCATTCACTTTATACTTTTGGCAGTATTAACATATTTTCTTGTTTTATCTCATCTTATATTCTTTCGATTCTTTTTTTCTTTCTTTTTAAAATGCTTTTGTTCCTTATTCTCTCATTTCTTTCGGTATTGCTTTTTCTTTTTGTGCTAGCAACTAGAAAGAGCTTGAGTAGTCCCCTATTCTTCTTTTTCTAATTGATAAGTCACGTGGAAGATTATTTTGCAATATTTTTTTTGGTAAGACCCACCTTATCTATATAAATATATTAAAAAGCGTGCATAAACAAGAAACTGTGCCACGTGGCACTATTCTTAGGAAGTTTTAATTCATGTAATCCAAGGACAATACTTTTTTTTAGAAATTACGTAGTATAGAGTTTGATCCCGAAACCTCAAGTACATATACGAAAGTTTTAACCACCAGGCTAAGTTGTATTTTGTGTTATTATCATAAAGTATTATATTAATAAATTAAATATTTTTTAACCCGGGGTATACTCGGGTGTAATAACTAGTTTGTAACTTAAGAGGCGACTTTGTAAGTTAAAGAGGTCACTCTACAATTTAAAGGGATTACTTTTAGATAATGAATTACTTTGTATCTCAAACTCTAATTGTTTCTTTTTTAGCAGAATGTTACCTTCAGCGGTCATAAATGAGATTTTTTTAATTATCTTTTTAATTCATGATAACTATTTCCTCTTGCTCCAGGTCTTATCTATAAAGAGCAACCCCGTCTTCACGATAATAATTAAAAAAATATAACACTAACTGAAATCAAATTTAAATATATATATTATCGTACGTAATAATAGTCTTTTACGATCTGTTAAAGTCAAATCTAATGATTTTATTATTTGTTATTGTGGTCATGCTAGTTTTTGGGTTACTTTTTTTTTTTTTTTGACTATGATAAGAAACAGGAATATACTTTTAAGTACAAAAAGTACTTTTGATTTCTCCCCTTACAAAAAAAAGTACCCTTCATTACCAATGGATAAAAAAAATCTTAATGTCATTTTAATTACTTATAAGAGAGTAATAAGATGGTAGTGTAGTTGGTGTTTGGATCCTATAGAGTTCTAAAACAACTATTTAAGGTAGAGTTTGACTAACATTAAACATTGAATAAAAAAACAATGGTTCAAATATTATCTTTTAAAATCCGTTCTATTTTTTCTCATCAAAATCCACACCCTAATTTCCCCTTCCACCAATATGAGTCCTTGATTTTAAAATCAATGGCTTACCTTGTAGAGTTTTTAAAATCAAACTATAGAGAATCTGAACTCGTGTAGTGGTTTACATGCATAGTTGTACCTTTAATACTTGAGGTTGTGGATCGGAGAATTGATTCACTGTTCAATTTTTATCTACATGAGTTTATTAGTTGTTTAAGATAAAGAATTTGATTCAGTCTAAAGGAGTCTTTCCGCGTACCTTTTGGAATGGATTTTGTAAAACTTTGATCTACCAAGTACCAATATGGCAATATGTGTAAGTGGATTCTTGTGGCACCTTCCCGGCAGCATGATCATGGATCTTATCTTCTGATCGACTTTTTCAAAACGGAACATTAGTTGCTCTTCATGCTAGCATAAGAGAGAAATATAATCCTCTAATTTATTTTAGAGTTATGCTATATGCAGCCCTTAGGGTTGCATATAAGACATAAATACACTATATAAAATGGAAATCAGTTGTGAATTTATGAAATTTTTTTGCATCAAGCAATGTAATAAATGATCAACTAGAATTTTTTGCACGCGATGTGTGCTTGAATTTTTATCAAAACAAAAACTCGATTTTCTTCGGCATAGGAGTCAAAATTTGAACATTAGACATACGAAGTATAATTGTTTTTGGTTGGAAAATTTGATTGGTTTAGTTTATGTAACTTAAGTCTATCACTATTCTTTTTGTTTTTTTTTTGTACTTTTCAAAGTTAAATTCTATGAACAAAATAGAAATTTTGTTGAATTTATTTATGATTTCTAATATTATAATTGTTTAGTTGATTTTTAAATTAAGAAAAGTACTTCATAAATTGTAAAGAAAGTGGACACTTTGATTTCAAGTCAATTTTTTCATAGGTTGTAGTTTGTAAGTGAATTTTTAAGTTTTTAACTTTACCTAGTTTAATGATTTAGTTAGGTTTGTTTGATTTTAGGAGACTAGTGACGACCTAGTTTTTCTTATACCAATTTTCGATAGTTTTATTTGAGTGTCGATTTTGATTTGGACATTCCTTTTGTAATTTATGAGCTACTCGAGGTTGACTAGATTAAAACTCGGAAAGAGTGAATTAACTTGACTCGGTGAAAGCTTTGACAATACTCGGTCAATACTTAATTCAAGTGAGCTCGAATTAGCTCGAGATTGACGCGAGAAGTTGCGAGTCAAATCAAGTCACCCTAACTTAAGCTGGAACTTTACTCACATATATCATTGAAACTCCTACTACCTACACTTTCAAGTTTTGAACAAATTTTCTTGTTTTTATCTCATCTTATATTCTTTTGATTCTTTTTTTCTTTCTTTTTAAAATGATTTATTTTGTTCCTTATTCTCTCATTTCTTTCGGTTGCAGGAGACATTGCTTTTTCCTTTTTGTGCTAGCAACTAGAAAGCGCTTGAGTAGTCTCCTATTATTGTATTGATATTCTTTTACGATCTATAAGTCCAATCGAATCATTTTATTGTTTGTTATTGTGGACATACTAATTTTTGGATTACTTTTTTAACTATGATAAGAAACAAAAATATACTTTGAGTACAAAAAAAGTACTCTTGATTTCTCCCCCTACAAAAAAGTATCCTTCATTACCATGGATAAAAAAAAAATCTTAATGTCATTTTAATTACTTATATGAGAGTAATAAGATGGTAGTGTAGTGGGTGTTTGGATCCTTTAGAGTTCTAAAACAACTATTTAACGTAGAGTCTGACTAATATAAAACATTGAATAAAAAAACAATGACTTAAATATAATCTTTCTGAAATCCCCTTTATTTTTTCTCATCAAAATCCACACCCCAATTTTTCCCTCCCACAAATATGAGTCCTTAATTTTTAAATCAATGGCTCACACACCTTGTAGAGTTTTTAAAATAAAAACTATAGAAGATCCAAACTCGTGTAGTGGTTTATATGCATATCTCTACCTTTAATACTTGAGGTTGTAGATCAGAGAATTGATTCCCTGCTCAATTTTTATCTACAAGAGTTTGGTAGTTGTTTGAGATAAAGAATCTGATTCAGTCTAAAGAAGTCTTTCCGCGTACCTTTTGGAATGGATTTTGTAAAACTTTGATCTACCAGCAATATGGCAATATGTGCAAGCGGATTCTTGTGGCACCTTCCCGGCGTCATGATCATGGATCTTATCTTCTGATCGACTTTTTCGAAACGGAGCATTAGTTGCTCTTCATGCTAGCACGCATAATAGAGTAATATAATCCTCTAATTTTTTTTAGGGTTATACTATATGCAGCCCTTTACTTAAAATAGTAATAAGTTGTGATTTTATGGAAAAATTTTGCATCAACTGATGTAATAAATGATCAATTAATGCAACTTATTTTCCTTTTTAGCTTCTTATATACAACCCTTAGTTGCATATAGCTTTTCCCTTTGTTTTAATAGATATAGCATACTATCCACAGTGTTTGATTAATTAAAATTTTTTAAAATATTTCTTTTACTGAAATATGATTGAATAGAGTAATATAATTCTCTAATCAAATTATATCAAGATGAAGCTGATTTTAATTTTTGGAGCTCGTACAAGTATTGATATTTTTGTTTATCATTCTAGGTAGGGGGGGGGAAGGGGTAATAACACCCCCCCTCATTATTTTGAGTTGATTGCTTTGAATACCATCCCTAATTAATGGCATCAATTTTTCTTGACTAGAGATGATTTTATGGTTGTCATAACTACCTCTTTTCTCATATAATCTGATATTCCCTCCAATAAAATAATTGTGGCTCCGCCACTACTGATACACATACGAATGCATGCTATAGCATCAATATTTAAGTAATAACTAATAAGTAAGTAATTTAATTAATAATTAATCAATATTATGGTGTCCAATCTGCTCTTGAACGCTTCAAACTCCAATGTTAAAGTCATACTACCTCTGTTTTTATTTAGTTGCAACATTCACCTTTTTGCACAAACTTTAAGAAATGAGAAAAGAGAATATAATTGACCCACTTGCCCCTGCTACTAGTACTGTAATTAAATGGGGAGAGTAGGTGTAGTAAAGGTAATATAGTCAAATTATCCCAAAAGCTTTCGTAAAAAGGGAAATGTTGCAACTAATAAAAAAACACCTAAAAGTAGAAATTGTTGCAACTAAATAAAAACAGAGGTAGTATTATAATAATTAATACTTCATGCGTTCCATAATGAGTGAAACACTTCTCTAAAAAAGCTCTCACATAAAAAAGAGAAGTGTTTCGTTTATTATGGAACGGAGGAAGTATTATCTTATTGTGCCTTTGAATAATTAGTAAATTAATTTGTTTTTCTTTTACTATTTTGTACTATAAGTCTCTTCTATAAAACAGTGGTAGTTAATATAATGCTTTCATTTGTAAATAAAAAAATAAAATATAATGCTTTCATTTTACCATTACATGGTTTGTAAAATAACTAGTTTTTTTTTCTCGGGCGATGCCTCGGGTCAGTTACAATAAACAGATATGTTATTATTTTTGTTTCATATTTTTTCTACTATACTTTTCGTAATTTTGTCCATTAAGAAATTGAAAAATTCACGTCACGACGTGATAAGTAAAAAAAAAAAAAAGCTTTGAGTTTGTAAACAATACCTTAAAAAGAATTGTGGTAAGAGAATCTGACATCAAATTCTCTTGGAAGTTACGTAATAAGATTGTTAAAGATGTACTCTCTCCATTTTTTTTAATTGGTACATTTTCCTTAAATGGTTGTTTTTTTAAAATTTCTGCATTTTTCTTATTTGGCCCACCATAAATTGATACTTTTATATTTGTTTTTCTCTTTTTCGACCCAAAAATACTACTTTTCACGTTTTCTCATTATTTTACATTAATACACTCTAATTTGAAAGTGACATGGCATAAATGGTTGTGCATACAACAATAGCAATAAAAAAAATGGAGGGAGTATATACTTGTTAAGTCTTTTTAGTTAATTACAATTATTACAAGACTTTATCATATTTTATTTCAAACATTAAACAACAAAGTCATAGTGTATTGATGGTTAAGCGCTTACTTTTCATTTCAAAGGTCACGTGTTCGATATCTTTCACTTACACATTTTTTTTAAAAGCGAGGAGTATACATGAACATAAACCATTTGCATTAGAAATTTGAGGAGAGTGCCATGTGGCACATAAACGTTCTTTCGCACGCCTTTTAATATATTTCTATAGATATAATAATATAAGGCGGTATTGTTGAAAGAAAAAAAATATTTCTCCTTATACTTCATGCATATAGAGTCTTGTTAGATACGTCGTCTCAAAATGTATTTTTATAAAATTAATCTTTTACAATTTTTTCTTATGCATAATTACAAATATTAATTAATGCTAAAAATTATGTATTTTGGCAAACATGCCAAGTCCATTTGGTATATCTATTAGAAAACATAAGAAAATCAATCTAAGGCTACACAATTTGGTTGACCAAGAAATGAAATGATAGTTAAAAGAAAAAAAAAAAGAACAAACAAATTCAGTTTTGTTAACCCACAAGCTAATTGTGTGCCAATTCTTTCATTTGTTGTTATTATTATAATGTCCCCCTCAATTTCTAAAATTATTTTTAAATCACATATGTTAGAAGTTATAGATCAATTCACCAAGCTACTGAACTGAAGATGATGAAGCTGAATTAGATATCCATTGATGAATGATGATACCATCTTGAGAGAAATGTAAAAGGTAAAGAGAGAGAGTGTATGTCTGTGACAATTGAATGTACAATTGAAGAGTGCATCTAATATTTTAATAATTTATTTCATGGCATTTGAGTTTCTTTTACAAAAGAACCGGTAGTTCATAAGATGTTACGTCATAATTACACCCAAGAATTTTATGATAATTTTATTAAATTGATGGAGTAATTCCTACTAACAACCTCAAATAATTGAAATGGAAATTTCAGGAAATTCAATCTCAATATGAAAAATCAAAGGGTTCCTTTCAATAATTACATTAGTAGTCCATTACTATAGTTATGAGACTATGTGAGGTCGTGGAATGTATATAAACTAGAATTTTAGCCCTGGTGACGTCTCGGGTTAGTTCCAATTATTAAATATATTAGTATCTATAAATTTCATAATTAATTTTATTAGTTTTTCATAATATTTTTGTCTAGTGTGACATTGAAAAAAGATGTTATGGCACGATAAATTGTTTGAGAAACTTTTAAACAATTGGGGACAAAAATAACAATTTTATGAAACTAGAGTAAGAGAATGTTATTAGCTAATAAAGTGTTAAAAATCAAAAAACTTGTCCATGTCTCTATAATTACACATAATTATAAGACTTTTTACTCTGAAACATTAAGCATTGAAATTGTAGTGGATTAATGGTTAAACTCTCACATTTCATTTCAAAGGTCATGTGTTCAAATGTATTATAAGCGGATTCTTGTGGCACCTTCCGGGCGTCATGATCATGCATGGATCTTATCTTCTGATCGACTTTTTCGAAACGGAGCATTAGTTGCTCTTCATGCTAGCACGCATAATAGAGTAATATAATCCTCTAATTTTTTTTAGGGTTATACTTTATGCAGCCCTTAGGGTTGTATATAAGACATAAATACACTACTTAAAATAGTAATAAGTTGTGAATTTATGGAAAAATTTTGCATCTACTGATGTAATAAATGATCAATTAATGCAACTTATTTTCATTTTTAGCTTCTTATATACAACTCTTGGAGATGCATATAGCTTTTTCTTTTGTTTTAATAGATATAGCATACTATCCACAGTGTTTGATTGATTAGAATTTACTAAAATATTTTTTTTTACTTAAATATGATTGAGTAGAGTAATATAATCCTCTAATCAGATTATATCAAGATGAAGCTGCTTTTAATTTTTGGAGCTCATACAAGTATTGATATTTTTGTTTATCATTCTAGGTAGGAGGGGGGGGGGGGAGGGGTAATAACCCCTCATTATCTTGAGTTGATTGCTTTGAATACCATCCCTAATTAATGGCATCAATTTTTCTTGACTAGAGATGATTTTATGGTCGTCATAACTATCTTTTTCTCATATAATCTGATATTTCCTCCAATAAAATAATTGTGGCTCCGCCACTACTGATACACATACGAATGCATGCTATAGCATCAATATTTAAGTAATAACTAATAAGTAAGTAATTTAATTAATAATTGTAGTGGCTGGTTTAAATATTTAATGCATAGTCGCATACATTCATGTCTTAAATTTATCGTGTAGTGTGGACGGATAAAATGAAAAGAAGCAGACATAGATCGATATAATAGTTATGGATATAAAAAGACAAGTTGTCCAAGAGAATATGTTCTTTTGTGGAGTAAAAATCACAACTTTGCCCTCTTGGCCTCTTCATGGTATGTATATAAATAGATCAAACATCATCCAGGAGAGAACAAGAAACCATATCCTAGTAGCAAAGTTACTACTAAAACCTACGTGCTAATCTGCAAATTTAAGAAATGGCTCAAGCAGTTGCTAGCGTGAGTACTTGGCTTTCTTAGTCTTTCTTTTTTCTATAATTCTCTTTATGCAAAGTTGATGAATAAGTATTTCTATTCTCCAATCTATTTACCCACTTATTCTAATTGTCTTATTTATATTTTTGTTAGCATGTATTATAATTATGGTAAGTATATTATATTATGTTAACATGTAATTATACTCGTTTCCTTATTAGTCTAGGACTCTAATATAATATACTTACCATACTCTAATAGCATGCATGCATGCAAATTTTAGTTTTCTAAATGTTCTTGTAAACTTTCACAGGGGAGGTGATTGAACAATACGGGCCTTATGGTTCTCAATTGCCGGAAAACTATCGCGTTCAACTTGCTGATGGTGAGCGTTTCACTACACTAACAGTTGACAGTGGATACATTGTGGATGGAATCAGATTTGTGATAGCTAAGCCTGATGGAAGTACCAGGACTGTGCAGATCGGTGGCACTAGCCCACCAACCAGCACACACTTTGTTAATCAGGTGAATACATGCATGTATCTTCATGTCTTTGGAAACTAATAGCTTTTTGCATTCATTTAGATCACTATCTAATGCAAACTTTTTATTTTTTTGCTTTCCATCCATACATGCATGTATCTATAAAACAATAGATTGTGCTCAAGGATGGTGAATACCTAACCGGTGTTAGTGGAACATATGGAAACGATAGAGATCGGAAGCAAGTTGATGTTGCGACATTGAAGATTCAGACCAATTTCAATCCTCAAGGATATGGACCATATGGACAAGGAAAGGATGTTGATAATTTAACTGCTTTTTCATCGCCAAACATAACTGATGGTCCTGTTGTTGGAGTTTTTGGAAGGAGCGACGGCTATATCGAGTCAATTGGACTTCTCGTGAGGAAGGTAATAAGATATAATTTCCTACTTTAGATATCTAAATTTCATGTTACATCTGAGTATTATTGCATGTCTATAGTATAGTATATCAAGGTTATATTCTTGCTCATTTGGAGGCTATACATGAGCAAATATATATAATAAGCAAAATGAAGATTATACTCCATGCATATATATATATATCACTTTTGTTTTTCTTATGTATCAGCTATAAAATTAATGAGCCTGTTACTAAATATACAAAGGAGATTTTCCTTACCTTTTCATCCTTATTTTTCCCTACCTAGCTGCATTATTAATTTTATTTTTATTACTTTTTATAATTATAGCTAATCCTTTCATTGGTCTCCATGTCAAATTCAGGAATTTTCGAGCGCTAATTAATGACGTTCTCCAAGTCTTAGGCTACTGTATTCAGCCAATGGGGATATCTACTATTATTTTTGTTTCCAATAAGCCACAATAAGAAGTACTTATATTATATGAGTGGCCTCTCAAGCTAAGAGTGATTGTAATCATAAACTTGAGTGAATGTATTATTGTTACGTTGTTGGTAATTTATTTCAACTTAATTAACATTATATAATATATAATATATATATATATATATATATATATATATATATATATATATATATATAATGGTGTCCAATCTGCGAGCTCTTGAACGTTTCAAACTCCAATGTTAAATTCATACTACATCTATTTTTATTTAGTTGCAACATTCATCTTTTTGCACAAACTTTAAGAAATGAGAAAAGAGAATATAATTGACCCACTTGCCCTGCTACTAATACTGTAATTAAATGGGAAAAGTAGGTGAAGTAAGGGTAATATAGTCAAATTATCCCAAAAGCTTTCCTAAAAAGGAAAATGTTGCAACTAATAAAAAACACCTAAAAGTAGAAATTGTTGCAACTAAATAAAAACAGAGGTAGTATTATAATAATTAATACTTCTTGCATTCCATAATGAGTGAAACACTTCTCTAAAAAAGCTCTCACATAAAAAAGAGAAGTGTTTCATTTATTATGGAACGGAGGAAGTATTATCTTACCGTGCCTTTGAATAATTAGTAAATTCATCTAATAAGTTTTCTTTTACTATTTTGTACTATAAGTCTCTTCTATAAAACAGTGGAGTAGATATAATGCTTTCATTTGTAAAATAAAAATAAAAATATAATGCTTTCAATTTCTATTACATGTTTTGTAAAATATATAATAATATAAGGTGGTATTGTTGAAAGAAAAAAAATATTTCTCCTTATACTTCATGCATGTAGAGTCTTATTAGATACGTCGTCTCAAAATGTATTTTTATAAAATCAATCTTTTACAATTTTTTCTAATGCATAATTATAAATATTAATTAATGCTAAATATTATGTATTTTGGCAAACATGCCAAGTCCATTTGGTATATCTATTAGAAAACATAAGAAAATCAACCTAAGGCTACACAGTTTGGTTGACCAAGAAATGAAATGATAGTTAAAAGGAAAAAAAGAACAAACAAATTCAGTTTTGTTAACCCACAAGCTAATTGTGTGCCAATTCTTTCATTTGTTGTTATTATTATAATGTCCCCCTCAATTTCTAAAATTATTTTTAAATTACATATGTTAGAAGTTATAGATCAATCCACCAAGCTACTGAACTGAAGATGATGAAGCTGAATTAGATATCCATTGACGACATCTTAAGAGAAATATAAAAGGTAAAGAGAGAGAGTGAGTTGTTAGTGACAATTGAATGTTTTCTAACCATTCAAAAGTACTACAAAGATAGGATCAATCTAACCCTTCAAAATACAAATTAAAGACAACAAATTGTAATTATTTTAACAAGTCAAAGAAAAAAAATAAATAACCAGTAATAAAGAACACACAAAAGACTTAATTTGAAACCAAAATCCTCGTAAAAATCCACCAAAACTGCACTAGAACGTTGAATTGATGGATGCGAGGATAGTACAAGTGAATTGTACGCATTAGGGTGACAAGGAGAAAATGTTCCACTTAAAGGAAATAAAGAGGACTGTTTGAAGATCTTGACAAATTCAAGACGACCTTGAGCCAACGCTCCTCGATGCACTTCTTAAACAATTCAACTACATTCCATCTTCTAAAACCCGACAACACGTCACATCATTACTAACAAGCATAAATAGAGGTTGTTTTATAATGTCGCGCCATCATTTAAGCATGGGACGTTTAACATAAAAGATAGGATGGTAGGTAACAACTTCCTCCATAACATAAGAGATAGGATGGTAACTAATAAGTAATAGCTCTCCATTCTCTTGAGTTAGGGACTCAATATAACATCTTATATGTCACTTATGTTGTGGTCAGGTTTAAAGAGAACTGGTATTCAACGCAGATTGTTATTGGTATAGTTGTACGTAGCTCGCTATATAATTCTTCCTCTATCGGGAATTATTATTGTTAAAGGAGCAATTCAAGTTGGTTTTGTACCACCCAACAGTAAATTATTTGTGTTTCTTCTTCTACTTCAACATGCTATGCCACCAGTAATGAACTTAGGTACGTAGGAAAGCATTTTTTTCACCTTATTTCTTGCTTCAAGATTTTTATATTTTTGTGTTACCTCAAACTTTCTACTTATATTGACCATCAACATTGACAAAGGTCATGTATGTCTTACAATGTTTGTGTTATGCTTAAATGTGTCAGGCACAATGATGCAGCTATTTGGAGCTGGCAAAAGTGAGTGTTCGGTGATCATGTTATGGACTTACGCTTCAGCTTCTGTATTTCTCACTCTTTGGTCCACAATTTTTCTCTGGATTGTCACTTGAAAATCCACCATATATATATTTTTGATGAAGAAGTTTTTGAGAATCTTACTCTAGACCAACTTTGAATATTTTTTCTATTTTTACCTTATTATGTGATATGGGGTATACCAGTGCATCTTGTGTACATGGGATATTATCGTATGCTAGAGAGCTAAAGGTTAGGGATATTACCGTTTTTTCGCGGTTTGGTTTGGTTTGCGGTTTTAAAATTGCGATTTGGGTTATGATTTCAAGCAAACCGCGGTTTGCGGTTTGGGTTGGGTTTTAATTTTTGTAAACCAAAACCGCACCGCAAAGGCGCAAACCACAATTTTATAATTTTTTTTTAAAAAAAAGATTAAATACACTTGACAAGGTGGCATACAAGTATAAAACTGAAAAAAGAAGTTTGAGGTAACGAACTTTAACACTTTTGATAAATCGTTATTTAAGTTTAATTATGAAGTCAACTTCATATCTATTTGGACTCTTATTAACAATTTTTTTTACTCTTAGATAACAAAATTAATGTTACGGAGGAAAAAAAAATGGTTGAATCGCAAACCAAACCGCACCAAACCGTTTTGCGCAGTTCGGTTTGGGTTGGTTTGGGGAAAAGTGCGGTGCGGTTTGGGCTGGAAAATTATCAAACCGTATATTTGCAGTTTGGGTTTGGTCACATCCCAAACCGCACCAACCCAAACCGCGAACACCCCTACTAAAGGTTCGGGGACTTGATTCTATTATGTACAATATCATGTTCAACACCATTTTTGTGTGATACATGTACAAGTAATTTACCAATTGTTGACTTGTGTAGTTGAATTGGCTGACTTGCGAGAGGTGTAGGTCTTGTAAGGACGGGTCATTCTTCTTAAAAGGGGAAAATGTACATGTAATTTAATTAAATGTACTAAAAATTGAAGAGTGCATCTAATATAATTTAATCATTTATTTCATCGCATTTGAGTTTCTTTTACAAAAGAACCGGTAGTTCGTAGGATGTTACACCTACCATAATTACACCCAAGAATTTGTGATAATTGTATTAAATTGATGGAGTAATTCCTACTAACAACCTCAAGAATTGAAATGGAAATTTCAGGAAATTCAATCTCAATATGAAAATTCAAAGGGTATCTTTCAATAATTACATTAGTAGTTCATTATTATAGTTATGAGACTATGCGAGGTCTGGAATGTATATAAACTAGAATTTTAGCCCTGGTGATGTCTCGGGTTAGTTTTAATTCTCAAATTAAATATATTATTATTTATAAATTTCATAATTAATTTTATTAGCTTTTCGTAATATTTTTGTCTACTACGACATTGAAAAAAGATGTTATGGCATGATAAATTGTTTAAGAAACTTCTAAATAATTGGGGACAAAAATAACAATTTCATGAAACTAGAGTAAGAGAATGTTATTAGCTAATAAAAGTGTTAAAAATCAAAAAGCTTGTCCATGTTTCTATAATTACACATAATTATAAGACTTTTTACTCTGAAACATTAAGCATTGAAATTGTAGTGGATTAATGGTTAAACTCTCATTTTTCATTTCAAAGGTCATGTGTTCAAATCATAGTAACTACACATTGTTAATATTTTTAAATGAGATTATAAACATGTTTATTATATAAGTTTGAGAAAAGTGACACGTGATACCGTTCCTTTGATAGGATCGCCTTTTGAGCATTGACGTCTTTAATTTTTTATTTTTTTTAAAGATAAGATGAAGTCCCTTGCAAGGAAGGGGGGAAATTGGGGATCCCTCCTTGCAAGGGGTGAGACTCGATCCCTTGACCTTTGGGATCGAAGGTGATGCCAATACCACTAGGCTATCACATGTGCTCTATTAACGTCTTTAATTGTGTATTTGTAAATATAATAAGAAGTTAATATTCGAAAAATACACATTGAGATTAATCAAGCAAGATCTTACATGAATTCAATCGTATGAACCACAGATGATGGTCAAATGGACGAAGAAAAATAATGTCAAGACACACAATGTATTATTCTATGTAGATGAATGGGAATAAGAGGTCCATATGTCATAGGCCCACTAAAAAATAAAGATTCGCTTTCCATAAATGCAACTTACTGATATAAAACGCTTATATGCATCTAGGGTGACAATCAGATAAGACAACACCTGAGCTATTCGAGGTCCATCGGTCAAAACTCGACTCGAGATATTGACAAGCTGAGTTAATATATTTGAAAATCGACTAAAAAACTCGTGAAAAGCTCAAGAACGCAATTATCATATACTACATCCATTTCCTATTAATCCATTCACTTTATACTTTTGGCAGTACTAGTTGTTGCTCCGCGCGCCTTCGCGCACGGCGCCCCAAAATAGTATAATTGTGATATTTGTAATCTGTTAGCCTTAAATGGTGAAATATCTATTTAGCATGTATTCCAAAAAGACGCTGAGTACACACATTGTATTAGTTGCATCAGGAAAACCAATGTATATCAGGACACACGTTGTACACACGTTGTATTAGTTACTTTCCTCCTAATGTATCCCTCATTTTCTTCGAAAAAAATATTCATACAATCCCAAATACAATATTATCACAATAATGGTAACTTACATAATTTTTCAAAAAAAAAAATATTACTATTATAAAGAAACAAAGTCAAACATTTGTAGTTCTACTCTTTATTTCTCTCTTGTTATCCTTATCGTCCCATTTCCCGCCAACCTTTCCTGATTTCTATCTCTAACTTCATTCTCACTTATTTCTCTCTTGTTATCATTATCGTCCCATTTCCCGCCAACCTTCCCTGATTTCTATCTCTTGTTATCCTTATCGTCCCATTTCCCGCCAAACATTTGTCGTTCTACTCTTTATTTCTCTCATCCTTTATCTCTCCTTCTCACTTACTTTTCCTCTCCCACTCATATTCATATATCTTAGAATTGTAAGTAACTCTTACTACTTGATACGGGAACCATAATTTTTTTAAAAAGACCTTTTTTTATATTGTTTTCATAGTAGATTAGGATTTAATTTATTTGTTTCCATTAAAGACCGAATTTGAAAAAAAAAATCATGTTATGTTAGACATCAAAAAAAGATAAAGTCAAGTCATATTCCTCCCGTCTACTACTTTATTAATTAATATGTTATTGATTTGAATCTATTTTACTCATCAATATCTCATATAAGTATATAATTCGGATATTCATGCAAACAAGGTTGTCAAAATCGCGATTTGAATCGTAAAATCGTATGATTTTACGATTCAATTTTCGTCAAAAGATTTAAATCGCACACAGAATCGTTTTTTGAAAAAATCGCATGTAGAATCGTTAAAATCGGTTAGAATCGCTAAAATCGCGATTTAAAACCGATTTTAACGATTCTCTTTTTAGCCCAATTCTTGTAGCTGGGGATTTAAACATTGGGCCAGGCCCATGTTCTCTCAGCCTCATCAAACACGCACGAGGCCTCTGCTCAGTAAACACACCCAATTCCTCTCACTGAAAATAAACACGATGCGTCGCTGCCAATTCTCTCTTTCTCCTTCGGTTCTTCAGGTCTTGTGTTCATCAGATCTTCACTCTTCAGATTCAGCTACCACTCGTCCACTCCAGGTAATTATTTTCGAATTTTTGCTGCGTATTATCTCTTTCTTTCGATCTCATCAATAGTTGTTTTATATTTTTAATTGATAATTTAGTTTTCCATTTTTTTTTCGGTAATTTTTGAATAATTTAGTACTGAATTAATCAATTAACTTCCTTCTATTGAATCATTTGTAGAAACATGTCAAGCTCTAATTTAAAGGCTAATGTGGAGAAGTCTAATAGAAAAAAAAAAAACAAACTTAATGACATTGGAGAGGAAGAAGAACATTTTCAGTTTCAAAGAGGAAGGGGTACTATGGATTCTTTTGTGGGTACTATGGAACATTTTCATTTACGTCTCATATTGATACCATTACGCATAAAATTGAATTTTTAGTATTGTTCATTGAAAAAATAGGTAAACAGTTTACATTTTATCATAGAATCTTATTCCCGCAAAATTCGTAGAATCTTGCGATTTTACGATCCGATTCTGACAGGCCCTTCTGATTTAAAATAGAATCGCGATTTTGACAACCTTGCATGCAAATACTGTTTTCTTTGAGTTGTTTTTCCAATTTTATTAATTGTTGTATTTTAGTAATAAATTATATTTTAGCTATTAAGATACAGGGTCAAACAACTCCTCTCCAAACTTGACTATTTCTTTCTCTCTTTCTATTCTTATTTTTTCACCCTCTCATTATGCAACCTCTCGCGCCTTTTATCTCAACCACTCCCTTTTCCTTCCATCTTCCTCTTTGTCATCCACTCCCCTTCTAGCTCCCTCCTCCGCCTTTTATTTCATTGAGTCCATATAATTATACTAAGGCTATGTTCTTTTGGAATGAATTGAGCTGGATTGAACTTAATTTATCTGAAGTGAATTGAATTGTATTGAACTGAATTGAATTGTACTGAACTGAATTGTAATTGGAATGAATTGATTGTATTGAACTGAATTTAAATTCTAAGAGGAAACTAACTCAATTTTTCTGAACAACTAAAATTTCCTGAACTAAATTTTTATTAATCAGTCCAAAAGAATAGAGCTTAAGATGAAAGAGGATATATGTAGTAAGACTAATTCTCTCCTATATGGCTACCATCTTCACATTAAAAAGTCTGCTCCAACTTGGTCCCTTCCATCCTCTCGCTTTCTCCTCCCCTACCCTTCAAGCTCCCTCCTCCCCTTTGCCTTTTTTCATTCATAAGTAAATTGTAAGATTTCAGCGTGACCATATAATTAGAAAACGATGCAAGAGAGTATGTAGCAAGCCTAATTCCCCTCCTACATAACCTCTTCACATTTAAAAGTACCCTCTTATTTGAACGCTCATCATTTTGTTTTCTCTTTACCTCACCTTCTATATTTCCCTCCTCCCCATTTTCCTTTTTTGTACTCATAAGCTAAGTTGCCGGAACTATGTGGTATGATTCAGCAACTACTCCGATCGAATTATTTGGCCCGACTCGTTATCAATTGGATCAGGGATTTTGTAAGATCTTCCATCCTACTCAATTACAGAAGCTAACATGTTAATGATCTTAATTAGTTCAATCTTATGGTCCGATCCTATTATATAATATACATTATTATTATTTTCTCCTATTAGATTCCGAATACATATTTACTTTAAAAAATTTAGAATATTTGCAATGGAAAAAAAGTCTCTTAATGTGTTTAAACTTTTGGTATGAGTTTTTTTTTTACTATATTGTAACATAAGCAACACTTTTTTTACTTCAAGTATATTATCTTGAGACCATTTATAAATATAGAGGTTTCAATATCACAAATTTTGTATGTGATGCCACTACGCTAAAACAGATACATTGTACATACTTTTAAAAAACCATTTTATAATAAATTAGTGAAAAATAATCTCACGTTCAGAATTATACAAGAATCTAAGTAGTTTATTTCTTCACATAACAATAAGCACAGACAAATGAACCTATTACAAGATTGAAAGAACTTGTAAAACTCAATCTAATTTTGCAAGTTATAAGTGGAAAGGGGGAAACAACATTTGAATCAATGAATAACGTGTAATTTGTAGTTTGTTATCATTAAGTAGTTTGTTTAGCGTGTAATTTTAATAGGCGGTACATATAGAAGGTGTATTAGGCAAATCAATGAATAACGATGTGTAAACACGGTTTATTTTCTAATAACTTTCATTTGCAAAAGAAAATACATAAATAAGTTTATTTCAAGTGCAATTCTAATAGTTAAATTAACAACTTTGATTAAAAACTTATTGATAACTTGGAGCTTTTGCGCGTATCTTTGGAGTGTTTTAAAAGCGAAGCTACAATTTATTCCTGCAAGATATAGAGTATGCTCCATTTTCAGCACCCTGTTTCTCGAATTTGATGCTAAGAGTGGGTAGTTGTACATAGAAACAAGGATGTGAGCATGATGTTTTAACCGCTCGCTAGCACGCGACACCCCAAAATAGCGTACTTGTGATGTTCGAATTACGTTGGTTTCAATTAGCAAGATGATTGTAAAGTAATTATTCCAAATCAATTGGTACTTGCACTTGCTGTTTTGAGTGCATGGGGTAAAACACAAAAGCAAGGTGTAAATCCACAATTTATTGGTGGTTGTTTGAAGTGCAATTCAAAGATTAAATGTAACAATTATAGAGAGTTCTCTAAACTGTAACTTATTGCTTAGTTGTAATTATTTCACATGTCTTTGAAGTATTTTTGAAATGGAGCTTCAACCTACTCACAAAATGGATATATAAGCTTTCATTGCATGACCCTATTTCTAACATCGAGGGGAAAAAAATAAAAATATCACTCATAAGTTGAGTATATAATAAGATTTTAAATTATAGAGTTATCTAAACTGGAACTTATTGCTTAGTTATAATTATTTCAACATGTCTCTGAAGAGCTTTTGAAATGGAGCTTCAACCTAATCACAAAATAGATATATAAGCTTCCATTGCATGACCCTATTTCTGACATCAAGGGAAAAAAAATATATCACTCATAAGTTGAGTATGTAGTAAGATTTTAACGAACCTATTTAATTAGACTATAATGAAAGAGAAAGTATTTATATAGTACGACTTACACCACACCTAAGATGCAGCATGTCCATCAAAACTCATATCAAATAGCGTTATGTCGTCAAGAGAACTAAGGAACGGAAATATCACTCTCATCACAAGACGTTCATGTTTAGCAAGAATCTAGATAATTGAAAAATATAATAACGTTCCATGCTTAATTTTAAATTGACTACCTTTCAAATTTTGTTGAAATAAGTTCTATAAAAAGGGTCAGATCTAAATTCTATCTAACAACACATCATTTCCATGTGAATTTTTATCATGCAAAATATATGAACTTGCCATACAAGTGCGAGTAACAAAAGACATTTACAAGATGAATATAATGGGTAATTTATTGGTAAATAGATCTATAAAATACCTTTGTGTAATCTATTTCTTCTTGCAATGTGTAGGTGTTGATTTATTGTTAAAAGTAACATGTTATAATAAAATAATATGAACCGATAATCATATAACATTAGGCTAGACGAATTTATGTAGCTTTACAAGAAGTATTTGCTATGAACATGCAAGTAGTGCGTGTTCATTTGATAGGCCCCTAATTCGTAAAACCTTGAGCTATTTAGGGAAAACATTAACAAATAGTTATCTCAATTGAGAAATTACATGGGTCATATAATGATTCAGACTTTTATCTCTTACATTTTAAGAGGATCATATATATTATTTTAATTATACAACTACAACAAATCACTCTTAAAGTTTGATAACGTAATGATATGGACATTTAGCTCATTTTTTGAAAGAGCAAGGAAATAAACGAATTTTTCATATACATGGAATTAGATTTCAATCTTATTAGACTACGTCGTGTTAATCAAAATTTAGGAGTAATAACAAGACACCTATTATCTCATCAAGAAAAAAAGACGATGATAAACTACATGGATTTCAGCTCCAATATTAACTTATACACTAAGATGATAAAATTTGATATTTATGTGTCATACATGATTCAATTCTTTCGGTCTTCAGCAAAGCATCTTAACTACCTTTAATTGAACCTGAGAATAAGATTGACGATAAAGAATTAATTACTTTTTTTAAAATGACAGGAAATGAGACCATATTGTGAAATCCCTTTTACATTAAGATTAACCCAAAACAAAGGACATAATAAATGAAAAGATGCGCCACTACAATACAATGAAAATTTTAAGAACCACAAGTTGTAGTTTTTAAGCATACTAAAAAGATGTCTAATACTTCACTAAGATATATCTATTGATTGTTATGCCAAACTGAGCACCCAATTACCAAGTAATGCTCGTCTTCAATTTTCATCTCCTTGAAATTTTCGTATTTCCATACAGATTTTTATAGTCTTTCCCTCCTACCTATTTGTGGAATGATAATCTTGCTAAAAGCCAGTATAAGGCTATATAAAAAGTGAGATTCGTATATCTCATGAGGGCAAACAGTTGAAAAGTAGAATATCTGACAACAATGACCATTCCTACCCTTAAGCACAATGGCACCCTTCACATTGGCATCAAATTCATATACTGTAAACGTTTGTGGCAGTCAACTATTCTGATCACCGGTTCTAGCATACAATTGAACTACAAGATCATTTAGCAGATGTAAGATAGCGTAAAGCTGTCAGAATAAGCTAGCTAAATAAGAGAAGAAAAATGACATGGTCTCTCACTGCGATGCATTGCCTTGAAGAAAAACGGTATGGTTGTATTTGTTAAGCTTCTTATTCCGATCCATCTCCTCCCAGACACAATGACTTTCTCCATAAGAAGTGCTCCAATAACAACAGAGGATCACGTTGGAGTCCAACTTGCTATCCAACCAAATTGAATACCTGCCATGTGACAAATGCTCAGTTATTGGCACTCAAAAACTACCAAGTATATCTATGGCTTATCAAGTGTCATCCTACATCTAGTAGGATTTCCATGGGATATCTCATAATAGCTGAGAGCATCATAATGTTCATAAGAAGCTTAAAATATAATTACACCGATCAGGTCAGTAAAAGGAAAAAAAGGCCTGAAATTCTTAAAGTTTGTTGTTATCTCCACAAGACCCCAAAATCATTGTTGTGGCAACCCCCAAAGACAAGTGTATCACAAGCACATGTTGACCTGTGCTTTGAAGGAATCAGGAATGTCATTAATTATATTATTATGGAAATACAAGAATATGACAATCACTTTTTCAACATGGCTTAGACTCCAATATTTTGCTCCTACATTTCAGATTCCTTACCCAGAAACACCCTATACAATGCTCACCTAGTCACTAAGATTTCAAAAACAATTAAAACATCTGGCTTAGTTAACTATGTACTTAGCAAGTGGCAGATTCAAATACGGGTGATTGTTGTGCAAGCTAAAGCCCTTCAATTTGTCGAACAATAATACTTAGAAAAGGATGGAGAAAAGGATAAAAAGATCAATAATAGTCAAGTTTAACATGTCAAAATATCAGAGTACTATATGAAAGATAAACAATATGTTAGCTAGCCAGCCAATAGCTAGATAGCATCATATAACATCCTTCTGTTTTTAAAGAGATCAACGGGAAGATACAAGCAGATAAACAAGAAAGATACTTAAAATCACAAAATTTTGGGGGATTTTTTGAATAAAATAGTTACTACAGCTTAATGCAACATTATTTTCTAGATTAAGAAAAAAAATCCCAAGACAGATCTAGTAATAAACAGATATGACCTTCGTCACTACTTTTCATAATTTTCATCATATGTGGTAAAATATACTTTTAGGGACTTATCTTTCATAATTTTCATCATATGCAGATTCACCTTTGACCCTTCATCATTTGGGGACCGATGATGGCCAGAGAAATAAGATTTCGGGGAGTTTAGATTTTTTTTAAAAAAAATACCTACTTAATTCAAAAATATAAAAGAAAATACAAAATTCAAGAGGATTATTAGCTGCAAATTGAACTCCAAAATTAGCTCATTGTATTGACCACTAAAATATCAATGTAAACTCAAAATATACCCATGAAAAATGAAGCTAGTTTCATGGAAAATGCTTCCCTCTTCATAAATTGTTCTTAGCGCAATCAGTACTCTACTATTTAACTAATTAACTTAAGTCTGTATCATAGGTAAGATTATAAAATTTGACTAAAAAATCTTTGCATTATTGATTAGAATCTGCTAGTTTTTTGGGAAGATTTTGCAGCTAGTTAAGTGACTAAAAAATCTTTGCATTATTGATTACAATGCATCTGGACCTCGATGTTCTAAGATAAAAATGACTTTGCTTAAACCATATTATACATTCCTAAACCGAGTGAAATATAAATCATATGCGATTAATAGTTAATACAGACCAACATAACATGGTCAAAAGTTACCTCAACCCAGTCCCCACCCCATCCCCCGAAGAAATAAAAAAAAAAGCAGTAAGCCAAATAGCAAACAATTAACATTATATCAAAACAATGCTCCTTTTAGTCTATCCCTAAAATAGAGGACATATTTGTATTTCAAGTCATTCTAAAATAATTAGCCATTTATTAGGAGAGTTGTTTCACTTGGTTTATAAGTAGAGAAATGAATATAAAGTAATGAGTTTACCTAGACTTTAAAATCTTATGCAACCCTTCTGCTCAATCTCATTTGTCGAGGCCTCTAATTTTGTTAGCCAAGATTAGAGTTTGTTCTTGAAGAGAATAGAGATATTCATGAATTCCTCTAAGAAAATAGCCATAATACGCCTCAACAGTCAAGAGCCTTACTCTAATTTGTACTTTCTATCTCCTGTTTTTTTAATTTATACAATTAGCTTTGTTTAGTCGGCTTAATTTTACTTTTTTAAAGGTAAACGTTTATAGTAGGAAAGTGAATAATTTTTTTTAAAAAAAGTATCAACCTAGCTCAACGGAATCTAACTTCCCCCAGTGTTAATCTCCAAACAATGAAAAATTAAAAATGAGTCCCCAAATGAAGAAAAGTATATTCAAATATGTACTTCACTCTACTTCACATAAACTCCAGCAAACAAAATGTGGCAAATAAGTTCCATGTAGTTGACACATTTATCTCTACTCAACCATACTCAACTTTAAGATACATTCACAATCACAGCTAACATCTACATACATCTACATGACGGTGGATACTCAAAGTAAAACACCATGATAAACAGAAAGCAAAACCTCCATAATGCACATTCTTACCTTGCTGAAGGGAAAAGTCTATGACACAACAGCTTTGGAATTTTCCCTCTCCTCATGTCCATATAAGGAAGATTTTTCACCAGGACGACCTTCCACTGACAAATGAATCCCATTCTGTCCGGTATATGGCCTTCTGGAGAAATAGTTTAAAGTCTTTTCATCCATAAACATCGCGAAGCAAACATTTTTTCCTAGACAAACGACTGATCTGAAATGAAAATTAATATTCAAACTGCGCATATATTTCTAACACCAATATATCTAAAAAAAATTCTTCTTTGTCCCTCTATTTTGTAAGTAGACAATAAACCATTATTTCTAACACCAAGCAAAATCTCTTTGCATATATATATACATAACAATAAACCTATTTAGATTCATACTCAAACGAAAGACTTATCTCCTAATATCCAAGGACCACAAGCAATACAACATGTCCAACAGTGATATCCATTGCATTTTCCAAACACATAGAAGGCACTACATTTTTATTTTGTGAAAAGCCAGAGCAGGTGACTCTAAGAGAGCACAATCATGCATACTGGAACAGAGCAAAAATAAGCAGTAAAAAAAAGTTGGAACAGGTGACTCTAAGAGAGCGCAATCATGCATACTGGAACACGGACTAAAATAAGCAATAAAAAAGGAGGATTAAACCACAAGACAACATCAAAGAGCAACCACATTTCCAAACCAAACACGGTTGAGCAAGCATGGCTAAAACAAACATCTAAGTAAGCTACAGAAGGAGAGCCAAGGAAAAGCTTACCAGGTGTTGCCTTGTAAACTGATTAAATCTGGTTGATGAGAGTCAAGGATATTCCTACAGGAAAGGCAAGAGATAGTCAGTTTTGCAAACCATAGAATTTACAAGTATCAAATAGATGTACATAGTTAACAACCAAGGGGGAAAAAGTGCAACCTAATATTCCATTCAATTCAGCAAAAAGCGAACAAACACAATTATCGAGGCTCCTAAGCATGAACTACAAAGGTTACAAGGCATGCCAAACAAATTTAAGTTAAGTCTAGATCTACCACAACATAAATAACATGTTAGAGAATGTCATTTTCATTTAGACTTTAATCCATCATTAGTATTAGCCTCCTTAAACAAAGTCTCACAGGCTATAAGCATGGATTTACAGGCAGAAGGCTTGTTTTTAAGAACCAGGTTTCACGCGACAGTGTGCACCATACCAAACATAACCAATGGTACTGTTTGTAAGATGCTACTCTGCATGGAATGCAAGGCCATGGTTACTGTATCACTGAACACTGAATTAGAGGGCATATCTACCATTTTCAAGGCAAAGCATGATTCAAGCTTGGAATTGAAAGACAAAACAGCAAGCATTTCCAAGAATTTGCTGAACAAAGTGAAGCTGAAAATCTAGAGCAAGCTACATTCTATAGCATTTTTTGTTGTAATCTTCCCTTTTGAATGGCAGTCCATATGTGTCAAGTTAGTTTTTTTTATAAATGTTTGTTTGTAGTAGTCTTTGTAAGTTTCTTTAGAGATTAATTCATGTCAAGCTCAAATTGTCTCTATGATTGAAGGTATTAACAAACTAACTGAACCATCAACTATTTTGAAATCAACAACAAAAGGGGGTGAAGCAAAAAAACCTACCAGCTTCAGCAACCCACACTCAGAGGCACACCTTATTTGGGAGGGGCAGTATTTATACAAATGGTTTATATGGAAGGCAAACTAAAACCCTAAGATCAGAAGGGTATACTGAGGTAGAGACTTAATTATTCCGAATTTAAAATACATTTTTTCTGTACCGCTAACTTTTTTTTTGATGATGAGTGGGCTTCAAAACCGGGATGGACATGTCCCTCATTAGGTGGAGCAGTGAATGTCCTTTATTGATTTATTTACAATTAGGATACTCATCATAACACCTTCCTACTCTCTGAAACCAACGTGTCTTAGGCATCAATGGCCGCATCTGAAACTGCTAACCTTATTGATTTCTTCATAACCAGCATAATCATGTATAATTACGGATATTCCTGAAATAATCAAGGCTGGGGAAAAAGTATATGACTGAAGGATAAGAAGTATATGACTAATATGCTATAATAATCAAAGCTCCAATGTATTTTGAACCTTAGCGATTTCAGTGCATAGACATGAGTATGCAAAAACAGAGCCACAAGACAAAGACATGACACATGAGTAAAATAGAGTACAATGGATTGAAGAAAAAGAAAAGAATAAGAAGCAATTCTTACCTTGCCAACAAAAAGCTAAGGTGACTTAGATCTGTAAATATCCATAAGACCAGTCGACAAGTGCTTCCTCGACAGTCTACAATCATCATCCTTGGCCCGACGAAACCCTAAATACTCCTTCTTCCTTCCTTCAATATTAGGTAAATAATTATGAACATAGGAAAAAAATCAGATATATATACCCAAAAATCAGTAGAGAAAGAAAGAAGAGATTTTAGTCTTATAGGCTATACGAAATTAAAGTTGAAAGTAGGTAGACAGAGAAGAAAGTTTGAAATTGTTAAGGAGAAGGGGAAAACAATGTAAATTAAGTGTGAAGATCTTTATAAGACACTCTAGAATGGCTTATTATGGAATGAAGAGAAAGGTAATCAAATCATTAGTTACATAAACTTTTAATCAAATACATAGCATTAGGTGCATCGACAATGCTCACTTGTTCTCAAAATTCCAAAGTGGTGCAGTCATACTTGGGCTTACAATCCAGAGTATCTATGAGAAATCAGCATATCTATGAGAAATCATCATTGAATTTAACTGCCTTCCAGAGTCAGTCCTCCAAAATGTGTAGACTGGTCACTACATCACTTAGCAAAAGAGGAAGACAGAAATCTATTGAGATTTGAGAAAGAAACTTTAATTATGATAACTATAGATGAACTTTACACACCTGGTGTAATCATCTACCAAATTGATTGTCACATTGGGCTTCCAATAAGAAATCCATACAATTGTATTTTCCTTAGGTATATATCGTTTCAAAGAAATCCATATTCCATTAAAATATGTTTTTGACCCAAACAAACGGAGCATAAGTATCCGCAAAAAGGAAATATATCAATATTTTATAGGGAGTATCAGAAAAGCACTCTTCCAAAGGAAAGGGAGGAATATAACTAAGTAGCCAAAGTATTTGTTGTCCCCATAATGTAATTATGAGTGTTAAATACTTAAAAACATAAGTGCAACACATCACAAATTCACAACTATAAGTCAACACCCAATCATGCACATCAAATAAGCCAGCACCTTGTAAAAAAAAAAAAACTGTTAACCACACACCAAGACATAGGGAGGAAGAAGGATATTCCAAATGATATTCCATTCTTCCTCATAAGAGACATCATATAAAATTACCCACAAGAGCATTATCTGCACATAGCTGGGAAAGATAACTTCCCACCATCCATCTTTCTTCAACATGACACACATCACAATATTTTTGTTAATATATTTGGTCAAAAATCTGCAACCTACCAAAAGTATTGATTCAACTTAGGTACTCTAGGAATACAGTATATCATAAAAATAAAAATAAAGCAAACAAACAGCAAACTTCCAGATAATACCAGAAACGGAAATGATTTCTATTCTGGCACTTTTAGAATTACAAAGAACTAAATCTTAGGAGACCTGGAACAACATTGAAATATGAATATAATGAAGTTAGCCTGCTTACTTTGAGCACATGTTGAACCACAATCTGACTCGTGCATTTTGAATTCATCCCGAATTCTTTTCAGCTCAAGGTTTGAATTTCCCTCAGCAAACATGTTGTCTGGATGGATATACTGCATAGAGAACAATGGTTTCAGATCATTATGGCACAAAAACGTTTATTTACAGAATAAAATGCTTACCAGCCACTTCAACTGCAAACTTGAAACACCCCTCTCCCCCCATAAAACCCATAAAAATTAAACCAAAAGTAAGCCTTAAAACAGTAAAAAAAACATTCAATAAAATTAAATCTGATTAAACAAGTAATCAAATGACCTTTCTAGGAAGCTTGAGTTTCACAGAACTTGTAGTAATTGAGTGAAGCTGATCTTCACCTTCAAACCCCATTTCAGCAAAACTCGATCGGTTAAATTTGTCTCTCCTCTAATTCGCATTTCCTTCCTAAAACCCAGAAAAAAAACAACGAAAATTGAGAACAAAGAAAAACATAAATACTGATGTAGATAAAAGGAGGTTGTAGTTTTAAAAAAATAACGAAAATCATAATCAATAAATTAAAACAGATGCAAATACTACTACAAAACTTTAGATCTAACTTGCTCCACAAGCACTCAAATTTCACGAGATCTAACACACACAAAATGAAGAAAAAGGAAATGGAAAGAAATTAAGACTTGCTTACTCTGTGTTGCATGTTGTTATAGAAGACGACCTAACAATTCACACAATAGAACTAAATTGTGCGAATCGAACTGAATTGTGCAACAAAAGCCACATAAATTCCAAAATTCACAAAAGTATGAACCAGAATTTGCAGAAAACACACCAAAATCGAAAACCCATAAAGTTCATTGAATGAATTAGCCATTGACGGCATCTTTGTGTGAATATATAAGAAAGACATGTGTTCAATTTTAATGCGTGTATGAAGAATTACTCGTAAACATACCTTTCAATTTTTGCGAAATTCGAGTTCCAAATCTCGTCGAAAGAGCTCGATTATCCCGTAAAGGCAATTTGATGCGAAGTGCCGATGAAATTGAATTGTGTTCTTGAGAGAAAAGCTGAAATTCCTAAGAACAAACCCTAAAATCTGAATGATGAATGAAGAGAGAAGCTGAAATTCCTAAGAACAAACCCTAAAATTTGATTAAAGACTTTTAAAAGAAAAAAAATACAAAAATCGAAAAGGAAAATCAAGAATCCAAACTGAAAATATGACTACCACAAAGAAAAAATCCAAAGAAAAACACGATATACACGTTAGATTGAAAAAGAGAGCGAGAATCACCTATAATTTTTTAATTAGTAGAGAATCACCTTTAATGGCGCTCCATAACTCCATCGCAATGGCAAAAAAAAACAGAGAAAGAGGATAGAGAGACAACAAAAGAGAGGAGAGAGGAGAGAGGAGAGTCAGGAGAGGCGTGAAGAAGAAACGTGAAGAAGAGGAGAGAAAGGAAGGAATGTGCGGTTGAGATGGAAGGAAAGATGGAGGGCTAAGATTTGCCAAGGCTTAGGAATAGTGTTTTTCATGCTTTTGTGACTCAGAACACTATTCAAATGAATAGTGCTCAACTTCCAACTTTTTAAGGGTGTAAGATTAACATATTTTCTTGTTTTATCTCATCTTATATTCTTTCGATTCTTTTTTTCTTTCTTTTTAAAATGCTTTTGTTCCTTATTCTCTCATTTCTTTCGGTATTGCTTTTTCTTTTTGTGCTAGCAACTAGAAAGAGCTTGAGTAGTCCCCTATTCTTCTTTTTCTAATTGATAAGTCACGTGGAAGATTATTTTGCAATATTTTTTTGGTAAGACCCACCTTATCTATATAAATATATTAAAAAGCGTGCATAAACAAGAAACTGTGTCACGTGGCACTATTCTTAGGAAGTTTTAATTCATGTAATCCATGGACAATACTTTTTTTTAGAAATTACGTAGTATAGAGTTTGATCCCGAAACCTCAAGTACATATACTAAAGTTTTAACCACCAGGCTAAGTTGTATTTTGTGTTATTATCATAAAGTATTATATTAATAAATAAAATATTTTTTAACCCGGGTATACTCGGGTGTAATAACTAGTTTGTAACTTAAGAGGCGACTTTGTAAGTTAAAGAGGTCACTCTACAATTTAAAGGGATTACTTTTAGATAATGAATTACTTTGTATCTCAAACTCTAATTGTTTCTTTTTTAGCAGAATGTTACCTTCAGCGGTCATAAATGAGATTTTTTTAATTATCTTTTTAATTCATGATAACTATTTCCTCTTGCTCCAGGTCTTATCTATAAAGAGCAACCCCGTCTTCACGATAATAATTAAAAAAATATAACACTAACTGAAATCAAATTTAAATATATATATTATCGTACGTAATAATAGTCTTTTACGATCTGTTAAAGTCAAATCTAATGATTTTATTATTTGTTATTGTGGTCATGCTAGTTTTTGGGTTACTTTTTTTTTTTTTTTGACTATGATAAGAAACAGGAATATACTTTTAAGTACAAAAAGTACTTTTGATTTCTCCCCTTACAAAAAAAAGTACCCTTCATTACCAATGGATAAAAAAAATCTTAATGTCATTTTAATTACTTATAAGAGAGTAATAAGATGGTAGTGTAGTTGGTGTTTGGATCCTATAGAGTTCTAAAACAACTATTTAAGGTAGAGTTTGACTAACATTAAACATTGAATAAAAAAAACAATGGTTCAAATATTATCTTTTAAAATCCCTTCTATTTTTTCTCATCAAAATCCACACCCTAATTTCCCCTTCCACCAATATGAGTCCTTGATTTTAAAATCAATGGCTTACCTTGTAGAGTTTTTAAAATCAAACTATAGAGAATCTGAACTCGTGTAGTGGTTTACATGCATAGTTGTACCTTTAATACTTGAGGTTGTGGATCGGAGAATTGATTCACTGTTCAATTTTTATCTACATGAGTTTATTAGTTGTTTAAGATAAAGAATCTGATTCAGTCTAAAGGAGTCTTTCCGCGTACCTTTTGGAATGGATTTTGTAAAACTTTGATCTACCAAGTACCAATATGGCAATATGTGTAAGTGGATTCTTGTGGCACCTTCCCGGCAGCATGATCATGGATCTTATCTTCTGATCGACTTTTCAAAACGGAACATTAGTTGCTCTTCATGCTAGCATAAGAGAGAAATATAATCCTCTAATTTATTTTAGAGTTATGCTATATGCAGCCCTTAGGGTTGCATATAAGACATAAATACACTATATAAAATGGAAATCAGCTGTGAATTTATGAAATTTTTTTGCATCAAGCAATTAATAAATGATCAACTAGAATTTTTTGCACGCGATGTGTGCTTGAATTTTTATCAAAACAAAAACTCGATTTCTTCGGCATAGGAGTCAAAATTTGAACATTAGACATACGAAGTATAATTGTTTTTGGTTGGAAAATTTGATTGGTTTAGTTTATGTAACTTAAGTCTACACTATTCTTTTTGTTTTTTTTTTGTACTTTTCAAAGTTAAATTCTATGAACAAAATAGAAATTTTGTTGAATTTATTTATGATTTCTAATATTATAATTGTTTAGTTGATTTTTAAATTAAGAAAAGTACTTCATAAATTGTAAAGAAAGTGGACACTTTGATTTCAAGTCAATTTTTTATAGGTTGTAGTTTGTAAGTGAATTTTTAAGTTTTTAACTTTACCTAGTTTAATGATTTAGTTAGGTTTGTTTGATTTTAGGAGACTAGTGACGACCTAGTTTTTCCTATACCAATTTTCGATAGTTTTATTTGAGTGTCGATTTTGATTTGGACATTCCTTTTGTAATTTATGAGCTACTCGAGGTTGACTAGATTAAAACTCGGAAAGAGTGAATTAACTTGACTCGGTGAAAGCTTTGACAATACTCGGTCAATACTTAATTCAAGTGAGCTCGAATTAGCTCGAGATTGACGCGAGAAGTTGCGAGTCAAATCAAGTCACCCTAACTTAAGCTGGAACTTTACTCACATATATCATTGAAACTCCTACTACCTACACTTTCAAGTTTTGAACAAATTTTCTTGTTTTTATCTCATCTTATATTCTTTTGATTCTTTTTTTCTTTCTTTTTAAAATGATTTATTTTGTTCCTTATTCTCTCATTTCTTTCGGTTGCAGGAGACATTGCTTTTTCCTTTTTGTGCTAGCAACTAGAAAGCGCTTGAGTAGTCTCCTATTATTGTATTGATATTCTTTTACGATCTGTAAAGTCCAATCGAATCATTTTATTGTTTGTTATTGTGGACATACTAATTTTTGGATTACTTTTTTAACTATGATAAGAAACAAAAATATACTTTGAGTACAAAAAAAGTACTCTTGATTTCTCCCCCTACAAAAAAGTATCCTTCATTACCATGGATAAAAAAAAAATCTTAATGTCATTTTAATTAGTTATATGAGAGTAATAAGATGGTGGTGTAGTGGGTGTTTGGATCCTTTAGAGTTCTAAAACAACTATTTAACGTAGAGTCTGACTAATATAAAACATTGAATAAAAAAACAATGACTTAAATATAATCTTTCTGAAATCCCCTTATTTTTTCTCATCAAAATCCACACCAATTTTTCCCTCCCACAAATATGAGTCCTTAATTTTTAAATCAATGGCTCACACACCTTGTAGAGTTTTTAAAATCAAAACTATAGAAGATCCAAACTCGTGTAGTGGTTTATATGCATATCTCTACCTTTAATACTTGAGGTTGTAGATCAGAGAATTGATTCCCTGCTCAATTTTATCTACAAGAGTTTGGTAGTTGTTTGAGATAAAGAATCTGATTCAGTCTAAAGAAGTCTTTCCGCGTACCTTTTGGAATGGATTTTGTAAAACTTTGATCTACCAGCAATATGGCAATATGTGCAAGCGGATTCTTGTGGCACCTTCCCGGCGTCATGATCATGGATCTTATCTTCTGATCGACTTTTTCGAAACGGAGCATTAGTTGCTCTTCATGCTAGCACGCATAATAGAGTAATATAATCCTCTAATTTTTTTTAGGGTTATGCTATATGCAGCCCTTTACTTAAAATAGAATAAGTTGTGATTTTATGGAAAAATTTTGCATCAACTGATGTAATAAATGATCAATTAATGCAACTTATTTTCCTTTTTAGCTTCTTATATACAACCCTTAGAGCTGCATATAGCTTTTCCCTTTGTTTTAATAGATATAGCATACTATCCACAGTGTTTGATTAATTAAAATTTTTTAAAATATTTCTTTTACTGAAATATGATTGAATAGAGTAATATAATTCTCTAATCAGATTATATCAAAATGAAGCTGATTTTAATTTTTGGAGCTCGTACAAGTATTGATATTTTTGTTTATCATTCTAGGTAGGGGGGGGGGGAAGGGGTAATAACCCCTCATTATTTTGAGTTGATTGCTTTGAATACCATCCCTAATTAATGGCATCAATTTTTCTTGACTAGAGATGATTTTATGGTTGTTATAACTACCTCTTTTCTCATATAATCTGATATTCCCTCCAATAAAATAATTGTGGCTCCGCCACTACTGATACACATACGAATGCATGCTATAGCATCAATATTTAAGTAATAACTAATAAGTAAGTAATTTAATTAATAATTGTAGTTGTTGGTTTAAATATTTAATGCATAGTCGCATAAATTCATGTCTTAAATTTATCGTGTAGTGTGGACGGATAAAAATGAAAAGAAGCAGACATAGATCGATATAATAGTTATGGATATAAAAAGACAAGTTGTCCAAGAGAATATGTTCTTTTGTGGAGTAAAAATCACAACTTTGCCCTCTTGGCCTCTTCATGGTATATATGTATAAATAGATACAAACATCATCCAGGAGAGAACAAGAAACCATATCCTAGTAGCAAAGTTACTACTAAAACCTACGTGCTAATCTGCAAATTTAAGAAATGGCTCAAGCAGTTGCTAGCGTGAGTACTTGGCTTTCTTAGTCTTTCTTTTTTCTATATTTCTCTTTATGCAAAGTTGATGAATAAGTATTTCTATTCTCCAATCTATTTACCCACTTTTAATTGTCTTATTTATATTTTTGTTAGCATGTATTAGAATTATGGTAAGTATATTATATTATATTGACATGTAATTATATTCATTTCCTTATTAGTCTAGGACTCTAATATAATATACTTACCATACTCTAATAGCATGCATGCATGCAAATTTTAGTTTTCTAAATGTTCTTGTAAACTTTCACAGGGGCAGGTGATTGAACAATACGGGCCGTATGGTTCTCAATTGCCGGAAAACTATCGCGTTCAACTTGCTGATGGTGAGCGTTTCACTACACTAACAGTGGACAGTGGATACATTGTGGATGGAATCAGATTTGTGATAGCTAAGCCTGATGGAAGTACCAGGACTGTGCAGATCGGTGGCACTAGCCCAAACCAGCACACACTTTGTTAATCAGGTGAATACATGCATGTATCTTCATGTCTTTGGAAACTAATAGCTTTTTTGCATTGATTTAGATCACTATCTAATGCAAACTTTTTGTCTTTTTGCTTTCCATCCATACATGCATGTATCTATAAACATAGATTGTGCTCAAGGATGGTGAATACCTAACCGGTGTTAGTGGAACGTATGGAAACGATAGAGATCGGAAGCAAGTTGATGTTGCGACATTGAAGATTCAGACCAATTTCAATCCTCAAGGATATGGACCATATGGACAAGGAAAGGATGTTGATAATTTAACTGCTTTTTCATCGCCAAACATAACTGATGGTCCTGTTGTTGGAGTTTTTGGAAGGAGCGACGGCTATATCGAGTCAATTGGACTTCTCGTGAGGAAGGTAATAAGATATATTTCCTACTTTAGATATCTAAATTTCATGTTACATCTGAGTATTATTGCATGTCTATAGTATAGTATATCAAGGTTACATTCTTGCTCATTTGGAGGCTATACATGAGCAAATATATATAATAAGCAAAATGAAGATTATACTCCATGCATATATATATATATCACTTTTGTTTTTCTTATGTATCAGCTATAAAATGAGCCTGTTACTAAATATATAAAGGAGATTTTCCTTACCTTTTCATCCTTATTTTTCCCTACCTAGCTGCATTATTAATTTTATTTTTATTACTTTTTATAATTATAGCTAATCCTTTCATTGGTCTCCATGTCAAATTCAGGAATTTTCGAGCGCTAATGAATGACGTTCTCCAAGTCTTAGGCTACTGTATTCAGCCAATGGGGATATCTACTTTTATTTTTGTTTCCAATAAGCCACAATAAGAAGTACTTATATTATATGAGTGGCCTCTCAAGCTAAGAGTGATTGTAATCATAAACTTGAGTGAATGTATTATTGTTACGTTGTTGGTAATTTATTATTTCAACTTAATTAACATATATATATATAGGGGCGGGATCCGCTGAAAACCGTTCTTAATCTGAAAACTGAAAATAAGGGTAACTTTTAACTCCTTTAGGGTAACTTTTAACTCCTTTAGGGTAACTTTTAACACTTTTAGGGTAACTTTTGCCAGTTTTGGGGTAACTTTATTATGTTAAGGATAGTTCTATATATTTCAAGGATAGCTTTACTTATCATAAGAGTAACTATTACCACTTTTAGAATAATTTTTACCATTTTTAGGGTAACTTTTGGCAAGTTTAGAATAATTTTATATATATTTCAAGGGTAACTTTTAGCACTTTTAGGGGAACTTTATATGCTATAAGAGTAACTTCTTTCACATCTAAGTTAACTATATATATTTCAAGGGTTAACTAACCTTATATGTTAACTTTTGTTTTTGGGCATGTTTAATTTTGTTTTGTCTCATTTTATTATTGAGTTGTTCATTTTCGGTTCTAAAATTATCAAAAAATTAGAAATTACTCATCAAACCACATAGCTCTCAAACCAGAAAATAGAGAAATTTAAAATTATTCAACCTCAATCAATAATCAAAACAGAGATAATTTGAAACAATGAAATATGAAAAGTCAAAAAAGAAAAATCGAGAAAGAACACTCAAAAATCAGAATATAGGAAATTACAACTAAATAACTACAACATATGTAATACAACATAAAAATGAGAATATAACATAATACATAAAAATCGAGAAAGATGCTCTGAGTATTCGAATTTTAGAGGAAATTGATGTATTAGATCAATTCTGATTTAATTGTACTCATAATACATTTTTCTGAATTCTGAGTGTTATTTAGTTGTAACATAATACAAAAAAATCGAGAAAGAACACTCAGAAATCAGAATATAGGAAATTAGAGGAAATGATGAATTTGATGATGAATTGATGACAAATCTCTGAAAAAGGTCCACAAAAGATAGAGAAGATGATAAAAATCGAACGAGATATCACCAATTTCACCTACTATTTTCGTCATTTTAGGAATTGATCTAAGCTCGTGTCTCTCTTTTCTCTCGATCCACCTGTTTTCCTTGAAGTGTTTCGTGGTACACCTACTGCTCCGATCCCCGCGTGTTGGAGTTATTAATGCCGCCTTGTGGTGGTCCGGCAAAGTAATAAAGGAATTTCCCTTCCATGTGTTGTGTGTTGTGTATTGCAATGTTGCTGTTGTTGGTGGTGGTATTAATTGTTGTTGGAGTTGTTTTGGGATGCATGCATTAGAGCAGAGAAGTAAAGAGAGAAGTAGAGATTTAAATCTTTTCTGCCATTGATGGAGGAGAGAGAAGAATAAATGGAAGGAACTGTGAGAGTGGGTTGGATCTTTAGAGGAGAGAGAGTGGGTGGATCGGAGTTTTATGAGAAGAAAGGGACCGTGAGAGTGGGATAGAGTAATTGAGAATATAAGCCGCACGATCAAAATCAATGGTCCAGATATCTTGTTTTCAGTTTTCATATTAAGAGTTGTTTTCACAAGATCTTGTTCCATATATATAATATATATATATATATATATATTATATATTATATATATATATATATATATATATATTATGGTGTCCAATCTGCTCTTGAACGCTTCAAACTCCAATGTTAAAGTCATACTACCTCTGTTTTTATTTAGTTGCAACATTCACCTTTTTGCACAAACTTTAAGAAATGAGAAAAGAGAATATAATTGACCCACTTGCCCCTGCTACTAGTACTGTAATTAAATGGGGAGAGAGTAGGTGAAGTAAAGGTAATATAGTCAAATTATCCAAAAGCTTTCGTAAAAAGGGAAATGTTGCAACTAATAAAAAACACCTAAAAGTAGAAATTGTTGCAACTAAATAAAAACAGAGGTAATATTATAATAATTAATACTTCCTGCGTTCCATAATGAGTGAAACACTTCTCTAAAAAAGCTCTCACATAAGAAAGAGAAGTGTTTCATTTATTATGGAACGGAGGAAGTATTATCTTATTGTGCCTTTGAATAATTAGTAAATTAATCCTAATAAGTTTTTCTTTTACTATTTTGTACTATAAGTCTCTTCTATAAAACAGTGGTAGTTAATATAATGCTTTCATTTGTAAAATAAAAATAAAAATATAATGCTTTCATTTTACCATTACATGGTTTGTAAAATAACTAGTTTTTTTTCTCGGGCGATGCCTCGGGTCAGTTACAATAAACAGATATGTTATTATTTTTTATTTCATATTTTATTCTACTAATACTTTTCGTAATTTTTGTCCATTAAGAAATTGAAAAATTCACGTCACGACGTGATAAGTAAAAAAAAAAAAAGCTTTGAGTTTGTAAACAATACCTTAAAAAGAATTGTGGTAAGAGAATCTGACATCAAATTCTCTTGGAAGTTACGTAATAAGATTGTTAAAGATGTACTCTCTCCATTTTTTTTAATTGGTACATTTTCCTTAAATGGTTGTTTTTTTTTTTTAAATTTCTGCATTTTTCTTATTTGGCCCACCATAAATTGATACTTTTTATTTGTTTTTCTCTTTTTCGACCCAAAAATACTACTTTTCACGTTTTCTCATTATTTTACATTAATGCACTCTAATTTGAAAGTGACATGGCATAAATGGTTGTGCATACAACAATAGCAATAAAAAAAATGGAGGGAGTATATACTTGTTAAGTCTTTTTAGTTAATTACAATTATTACAAGACTTTATCATATTTTATTTCAAACATTAAACAACAAAGTCATAGTGTATTGATGGTTAAGCGCTTACTTTTCATTTCAAAGGTCACATGTTCGATATCTTTCACTTACACATTTTTTTTAAAAGTGAGGAGTATACATGAACATAAACCATTTGCATTAGAAATTTGAGGAGAGTGCCGTGTGGCACATAAACGTTCTTTCGCACGCCGTTTAATATATTTCTATAGATATAATAATATAAGGCGGTATTGTTGAAAGAAAAAAAATATTTCTCCTTATACTTCATGCATGTAGAGTCTTGTTAGATACGTCGTCTCAAAATGTATTTTTATAAAATCAATCTTTACAATTTTTTCTTATGCATAATTATAAATATTAATTAATGCTAAAAATTATGTATTTTGGCAAACATGCCAAGTCCATTTGGTAAATCTATTAGAAAACATAAGAAAATCAACCTAAGGCTACACAATTTGGTTGACCAAGAAATGAAATGATAGTTAAAAGAAAAAAAAAAAGAACAAACAAATTCAGTTTTGTTAACCCACAAGCTAATTGTGTGCCAATTCTTTCATTTGTTGTTATTATTATAATGTCCCCCTCAATTTCTAAAATTATTTTTAAATCACATATGTTAGAAGTTATAGATCAATCCACCAAGCTACTGAACTGAAGATGATGAAGCTTAATTAGATATCCATTGATGAATGATGATACCATCTTGAGAGAAATGTAAAAGGTAAAGAGAGAGAGTATGTTTGTGACAATTGAATGTACAATTGAAGAGTGCATCTAATATTTTAATAATTTATTTCATGGCATTTGAGTTTCTTTTACAAAAGAACCGGTAGTTCATAAGATGTTACGTCATAATTACACCCAAGAATTTGTGATAATTTTATTAAATTGATGGAGTAATTCCTACTTACAACCTCAAATAATTGAAATGGAAATTTCAGGAAATTCAATCTCAATATGAAAAATCAAAGGGTATCTTTCAATAATTACATTAGTAGTCCATTACTATAGTTATGAGACTATGTGAGGTCGTGGAATGTATATAAACTAGAATTTTAGCCCTGGTGACGTCTCGGGTTAGTTCCAATTATTAAATATATTAGTATCTATAAATTTCATAATTAATTTTATTAGTTTTTCGTAATATTTTTGTCTAGTGCGACATTTAAATAATTGGGGACAAAAATAACAATTTTATGAAACTAGAGTAAGAGAATGTTATTAGCTAATAAAGTGTTAAAAATCAAAAAGCTTGTCCATGTCTCTATAATTACACATAATTATAAGACTTTTTACTCTGAAACATTAAGCATTGAAATTGTAGTGGATTAATGGTTAAACTCTCACTTTTCATTTTAAAGGTCATGTGTTCAAATCATAGTAAAAAAAAATATTGTTAATATTTTTAAATGAGATTATAAACATGTGTATTATAAGTTTGAGAAAAGTGACACGTGACACCGTTCCTTTGAGAGGAACACCTTTTAATATATTTTTATTGACAAGTCACTTATACTTTCTACGCTTTTAAGAATTAACGTTTTTAATTTTTTTTTAAGGTAAGATGAACTCTCTTGCAAGGAAGGGGGGAAATTGGGGATCCCTCCTTGCAAGGGGTAAGACTCGATCCCTTGACCTATGGGATCGGAGGTGATGCGAATACCACTAAGCTACCACCTGCTGCTCTATTAAAGTCTTTAATTGTGTATATGTAAATATCATAAGAAGTTAATATTCGAAAAATACACATTGAGATTAATCAAGCAAGATCTTACATGAATTCAAACGTATAAACTATAGATGATGGTCAAATGGATGATGATAAATAATGCCAAGACACGCAATGTATTATTCTATGTAGTTGAATGGGAATAAGAGGTCCATATGTCATAGGCCCACTAAAAAATAAAGATTCGCTTTTCATAAATGCAACTTACTGATATAAAAAGCTTATATGCATCTAGGGTGACAATCAGATAAGATAACACGTGAGCTACTCGAGGTCCATTCGGTCAAAACTCGACTCGAGATATTGACAAGTTGAGTTAATTTATTTGAAAATCGACTAAAAAACTCGTGAAAAGCTCAAGAACGCAATTATCATATACTATATCCATTTCCTATTAATCCACTCACTTTATACTTTTGGCAGTATTAACATACTTACTTTAACTATCGTTTATGATTTATACTTAAGGAAATATATAGTCAACGTGTTAGATCCCTCTCCACATATAATTTTCAAATATCAACTTTTCATAATTTTACGTGTTCGTACTTAAAAATACTAATGATCAATGCTCTGCGTAGGCAAGTGTGAAAGTCAAACTGTGTAGATTGAAAAGAAATAGAGATAATACCACCTAAAGTAAAATGCTTAAATCCTACTTTAGGGGTGTCGAGATGAGATAACTTATGAGGTACTCGAGATTGACTAGATTAAAACTTGAAAAGAGTGAACTTGACTCGGTGAAATCTTTGACAATATAATACTCGATCAATACTTAATTCAAGTAAGCTCTACTTAGGGCATGTTCTCCCCAACTTATTTTCAATTCAGTTCAGTTCAGCTCAGTTCAGTTTAGTTTAGTTCAGTTCAGTTCAGCTCAGTTCAGTTTAGTTTAGTTCAGTTCAGTTAGCCTCCATTCTTTTATAACCATTTTGTTAAATATTATTATTATGTTGGTCTAATTTATTTTACTAATTACTCTTCTTATTATTATTATTATTATTATTTATTTTATATCATTATTATTAAGTATTATTATTATTTCTATATATTATTTTGTTTATTATAGCTTTAGTCATTGTTATTACTATTATTATTAGGATGAACATGGTTTAGGTCACAAGCATAAATAACCCCACGTTTTTTAGCCCATAAACCAATCAAATCGCGTTAAAACGGTTAACTCCCTCCGTTTCCTAAAGATCTTCCTTGTTACCGTTTCTACAGATACCAAGGAGGATCCATTTTTGTGGGGTGTGGGGTGGGTAAAGTAGGATAGAGAAAGGGAGTAAAATTGAATTAATAATATAATGGTGGACCATATGATAACTAGGGACATGAGAGGGTAAAAAGGGGAAAGAAAATTCCAAATAAGGAATAAAGTAAAAGAGGGAAGATTATTGGAGACACACTTAAACGGAAAGAGGGAAGATCTTTAGGAAACGGAGGGAGTATGATGCAATTTTGTGCGGTCCGACCCAATCATTATTTTTTTTCCTAAATATTATTATATTATTAAATCTTATTATTAAAATAGTAATAATAATTTACTTCATAGATATTATTGTTATTATATAATCAACATCAGGTATTAATATATTAATATAAATAATTTAAATAATTATTATTAATTATAATTATTATCAATAATAATAATAATAATTATTATTATTATTTATTTATAATTATCAATTAAAATAATACAAGATACTATTATTATTCATTATAATTATTATTTAATATTCATATTATTACAGTTTAAATATTATTATTATGTTTATTATATTCAATTTAATTCAATTAAGTTTAATTCAATTTTGATATAATTCAATTCAGTTCAGTTCAATTCAGTTCAATTGTTTTATGCCAAAGAGAACATGTCCTTAGCTCGAGATTGACGCGAAAAGTTGCGAGCCAAGTCCGCCTAACTTAAACTCGAACTTCACTCACATTATTGACCCTCCTACCTACACTTTCAAGTGTTGAACATATTTTCTTGTTTTATCTCATCTTATATTCTTTCGATTCTTTTTTTCTTTCTTTTTAAAATGCTTTTGTTCCTTATTCTCTCATTTCTTTCGGTATTGCTTTTTCTTTTTGTGCTAGCAACTAGAAAGAGCTTGAGTAGTCCCTTATTCTTCTTTTTCTAATTGATAAGTCACGTGGAAGATTATTTTGCAATATTTTTTTTGGTAAGACCCACCATATCTATACAAATATATTAAAAGGCGTGCATAAACAAGAAACTGTGCCACGTGGCACTCTTCTTAGGAAGTTTTAATTCATGTAATCCATGGACAATACTTTTTTTTAGAAATTACGTAGTATAGAGTTTGATCCGAGACCTCAAGTACATCTACTAAAGTTTTAACCACTAGGCTAAGTTGTATTTAGTGTTATTATCATAAAGTATTATATTAATATATAAAATATTTTTTAACCCGGGGCATAGCTCGGGCCTAATAACTAGTTTGCAACTGAAGAGGCGACTTTGTAAGTTAAAGAGGTCACTCTACAATTTAAAGGGATTAATTTTAGATAATGAATTACTTTGTATCTTAAACTCTAATTGTTTCTTTTTTAGCAAAATGTTACCTTCAGCGGTCGTAAATGAGATTTTTTTAATTATCTTTTTAATTCATGATAACTATTTCATCTTGCTCCAGGTCTTATCTATAAAGAGCAACCCCGTCTTCACGATAAAATTAAAAAAATATAACACTAACTGAAATCAAATTTAAATATATATATTATTGTATTAATAGTCTTTTACGATCTATTAAAGTCAAATCTAATGATTTTATTATTTGTTATTGTAGTCATGCTAGTTTTTGGGTTACTTTTTTTTTATAACTATGATAAGAAACAGCAATATACTTTTAAGTACAAAAAAGTACTTTTGATTTCTCTCCTTACAAAAAAAAGCACCCTTCATTACCAATGGATAAAAAAAATCTTAATGTAATTTTATTTACTTATAAGAGAGTAATAAGATGGTAGTGTAGTTGGTGTTTGGATCCTATAGAGTTATAAAACAACTATTTAAGGTAGAGTTTGACTAACATTAAACATTGAATAAAAAAACAATGGTTCAAATATTATCTTTTAAAATCCCTTCTATTTTTTCTCATCAAAATCCACACCCTAATTTCGACTTCCACCAATATGAGTCCTTGATTTTAAAATCAATGGCTTACCTTATAGAGTTTTTAAAATCAAACTATAGAGAATCTGAACTCGTGTAGTTGTTTACATGCATAGCTGTACCTTCAATACTTGAGGTTGTGGATCGGAGAATTGATGATTCACTGTTCAGTTTTTATCTACATGAGTTTATTAGTGTTTAAGATAAAGAATCTGATTCAGTCTAAAGGAGTCTTTCCGCGTACCTTTTGGAATGGATTTTGTGAAACTTTGATCTACCAAGTACCAATATGGCAATATGTGTAAGTGGATTCTTGTGGCACCTTCCCGGCGTCATGATCATGGATCTTATCTTCTGATCGACTTTTTCAAAACGGAACATTAGTTGCTCTTCATACTAGCATAAGAGAGCAATATAATCCTCTAATTTATTTTAGAGTTACATAAATACACTCTATAAAATTGAATTCAGTTGTGAATTTATGAAATTTTTTTGTATCAACCAATGTAATAAATGATCAAGTAGAATTTTTTGCACGCGATGCGTGCTTGAATTTTTTTCAAAACAAAAACTCGATTTTATTCGGCATAGGAGTCAAAATTTGAACATTAGACATACGAAGTATAATTGTTTTTGGTTGCAAAATTTGATTGGTTTAGTTTATGTAACTTAAGTCTCTCACCATTCTTTTCGTTTTTTTTTTTTTTTTTTTTTTTTTACTTTTCAAAGTTTAATTCTATGAACAAAATAGAAATTTTATTGAATTTATTTATGATTTCTAATATTATAATTGTTTAGTTGATTTTTAAATTAAGTACAGTACTTCATAATGTAAAGAAAGTGGACACTTTGATTTCAAGTCAATTTTTTAATAGGTTGTAGTTTGTAAGTGAATTTTTAAGTTTTTATAAAGTTTCCTCATTTTAGTGATTTGCCTAACATAAATTATGCAATTTTATGATTTTAGTTGACTTGTGAGTGATTATTATAATTATATTTTTGGTATTTTTTTTGAAGTCTCCTTTGATTTGTAAGTGAATTTGTAATTTAGAATGGGAAGGGGGTAATATAGTCTCTATATTCGGGGACATCATAACTTCCCCCCCCTTCCCTTATATAATAGAGATATGTTGTATTTTAATTCTTGAATGATATTTTACATAAACCTTTTTACCTTGATAATTATTCGCTATTATATAATAGAAAACAATAGGTCCAAATGTATGTAAAATTTTCATTATATATAAGAAACACTATAAAAAAGTAAATAATTTTTTCCCCTGTCTAACTTCTAAATTCTGATTTCACTACAAATACACCTCTATTTTTTATCATGACTCACCATTAATTGTGAATGGTTCTTGAGAATAGTGATTTCTAAGTAAATTTTTGTAAATATTTTTGTATGTATTGATGTTCTAGGTTATTAGTTTTAGTTTGTATGTTAATTTTAAGTTCTAATAAAAGTTTCCTGATTATTTGAGTGATTTACGTGATTTTTATAACGTGATTTTCTCAATTGTATGAGTGATTTATAAAGTTTCTTCTTTTAATTAATTAAGTGATTTGTGAGTGAATGTTAAAAATTAATTTTCGATAGTTTTCTTTGAGTGTCGATTTTGATTTTGACATTCCTTTTGTAATTTATGAGCTACTCGAGGTTGCCTAGATTAAAACTCGAAAAGAGTGAATTAACTTGACTCGTTAAAAGCTTTGACAATACTCGGTCAATACTTAATTCAAGTGAGCTCTACTTAGCTCGAGTTTGACGCTAGAAGTTGCGAGTCAAGTCAAGTCAGCCTAACTTAAGCTCGAACTTCACTCACATATATCATTGAAACTCCTACCTACACTTTCAAGTTTTGAACAAATTTTCTTGTTTTTATCTCATCTTATATTCTTTCGATTCTTTTTTTCTTTCTTTTTAAAATGATTTATTTTGTTCCTTCTTCTCTCATTTCTTTCGGTTGCAGGAGACATTGCTTTTTCCTTTTTGTGCTAGCAACTAGAAAGCGCTTGAGTAGTCTCCTATTCTTTTTTTTCTAATTGATAAGTCACGTGGAAGATTATTTTGCAATAGAGTATTCGGTAAGATCCATTTTATTTGTAACTTAAGAGGGCGACTTTGTAAGTTAAAGAGGCTACTCTACAATTTAAAGGGGTCACTTTTAGATAATGAACTAGTTATTAGGTCCTGGATAAGAAAAATTTTTATTTATTAATATAATACTTTATGATAATAACACTAAATACAAACTTAGCCTAGTGGTTAAGACTTTAGTATATGTACTTGAGGTCTCAGGATCAAACCCTATACTATGCAATTTCTAAATTTTTTTTATTAACATGGATCACATGAACTAAGTAAAACTCCCTAGGAAGAGCGCCACGTGGCGCAGTTTCTTATTTATGCACGCCTTTTGATAAGTCATTTTTATATATAGTTTTTAGATGCATTTAGGTTGCATTTTAGAGCATTTAGTTTTGATATTTAGGTTCATTATTGCATTATATTCTTAAGTTATGCTTTTTTACTCCTATTCGGTATGTTTTCTTGTTTTTGATGAATTTCAGGCATTGAGGACGTAATTGGAGTATGATTAGCCAAACTTAAGGATTAGGAGCACGTGGAAAGAAGTTACAATGTATAAGGATCGTATGGATATGTCATAGTACGAGTTTGAGCAAAAACGAAGCGGAAAATCATTAGAAGAAATGTGAAAAAAGAGTCACGTCTACTCTTCTGATCATAACTTTTTATGTGATTCTTAAAATTGAGTAATTCCAGCATATTTAGAAACTAGACTTGAAGATCTTTCCAGCGATAGGTGGCACGCCCCGAGGAGACTTCTAGTCAAGGAGTTATGCCTTTCGGAAGATTGCACTGTTTCTGGTGGAATCTGCCACGCGTACGCGCGGATCACTAATTCGCCTATTAATGATTTATTTAAGACTTTCCTTATCTTGTAGATTAATTTCCTAGTCATATTAGGTTAAAAGATATTATTTAGATTCGTTTTGATTCTTTTTCCCCCCCCCCTTTGACGTTATTTTCTATATTCTAGGTTTTAGTTTTCTCTTTCTCCTCTCTTTTCTCTCTAGTTTTTAGTGTAAACCCTAGTTTTTATTCTTTTTCATTAATGCATGATTTCTTTTAGTTTCTTTCCTTGATTTCTTTGATTATGTTTTTCTTTGTAGATTTAGATTTCATTATTTATTTCATGATAAAGTAGTTTTTATTTCTAGGGTTTGGGAATCCATGTTTATATGATATGATTATTGATTGATATTCATTCGTGATTTGATTAGTTATTGATTTCTCTAATTGATTAGTGTTTTATTGTTAATCTTGCAACCTGATCAATTGTTTGATTAAATATTGTTAATATTGAGTCATAGATCGAGAGATAGTACTCTTTAGAGGCTTACCTACAATTAGCAAACCTGATTATGTTGAGCGACCGTACTAGCATATGTTGATTTGAGAGCGTTAATGCCTGACCAAGGATTAACCTGTGCTCTAGATATCTGATTGATTGAACTATTGATGATATTTTGATAGATTATAAGTATAAACATGGTGAACCATTACCCTAGATCATTTTTAGTTTGATTTTCCTAGTTTAATTAGTTTAGACTTTAATTCAGATATTTGTGATCTTGTTTAGTTTCTCTATACCTTATAAGCTAGATAAAACGACCATCTCTCTGTGGATTCGACCCTACTTACCCTACTACATTGTTAGAAGGTTTTGCAGGAATTATTTTTGACGGGTGTACGACAACCTATCACCTTTTAATATATTTGTATAGATTACCTTGTATCTTAAATTCTCATTGTTTCTTTTTTACACAAAATATTACCTTCAGAGTCTTAAATGAGATAATTTTAAATATCTTTTTAATTCATGATAACTATTTCCTCTTGCTCTAGATCTTATCTATAAAGAATAACCCCCTTTCACGATAATAATTTAAAAAATATAAACCGATTGAAATCAAATTTAAATATATAATTATTATATTGATATTATTTTATGATCTGTTAAAGTCCAATTGAATCATTTTATTATTTGTTATTGTGGTGATACTAATTTTTGGATTACTTTTTTAACTATGATAAGAAACAGAAATATACTTTAAGTAAAAAAAAAAGTACTCTTGATTTCTCCCCTACAAAAAAAGTACCCTTCATTACCATGGATAAAAAAAAATCTTAATATCATTTTAATTACTTATATGAGAGTAATAAGATGGTAGTGTAGTGGGTGTTTGGATCCTTTAGAGTTCTAAAACAACTATTTAAGGTAGAGTCTGACTAATATAAAAAATTGAACCACTCTTCATTAGCCAGAACTCTATCAATTCTTGAACCTCTCTCCCTCCTGCTTATTGGACCAGGTGAAAAAAGGCCCATTGGAAGGATGATCCTGCAACATACATATTCTCACACAATTCCTGAATCTCTCCACCTCCTCAAGAGTGACTTGGGAGCCAATTCGTTCTCCAAGATTCAAGACATTATTGAAGTCCCCTAGTACCAGCCAAGCTCCTTTGATGTTCCTGCTAACCTGCATCAGATCAACCCATAACCTGCCTCTATCCTCCACATCATTCAGCCCATACACCACTGAAATATCAAATTACTTGCCAGTATATTTATGAATAACCTCACAGTGAATGACTTGGTCCCCATTAACAGTATTGGAGACAACAAAAATACTAGGATTCTAAATAAGCCAAATTCTACCACCTGCATGATACTGATAATTTGTTAGGATAGACCACCCACTACAAGATTAGGAAACACCTTATGAAAATCTCCTACCCTCACCCTAGTTTCCAACAGCCCAAATAACCCCAGGTTATAGTGATTTAAAAACCATTTAACATCAATTTGTTTTTGGGGACTATTGAGGCCTCAAACATTGAATAAAAAAAAACAATGACTGAAATATAATCTTTCTGAAATCCCCTTTATTTTTTCTCATCAAAATCCACATCCCAATTTTTCCCTCCCACCAATATGAGTCCTTAAATTTTTAAATCAATGGTTCACGCACCTTGTAGAGTTTTTAAAATCAAAACTATAGAAGATCCAAACTCGTGTAGTGGTTTACATGCATATCTCTACCTTTAATACTTGAGGTTGTAGATCGGAGAATTGATTCCCTGCTCAATTTTTCTCTACAACAGTTTGGTAATTGTTTGACATAAAGAATCTGATTCAGTCTAAAGGAGTCTTTCCGCATACATTTTGGAATGGATTTTGTAAAACTTTGATCTACCAATATGGCAATATGTGTAAGCGGATTCTTGTGGCACCTTCCCGACGTCATGATCATGGATCTTATCTTCTGATCGACTTTTTCGAAACGGAGCATTAGTTGCTCTTCATGCTAGCACGCATAATAGAGTAATATAATCCTCTAATTTTTTTTAAGGTTATACTATATGCAGCCCTTAGGGTTGTATATAAGACATAAATACACTACTTAAAATAGTAATAAGTTGTGAATTTATGGAAAAATTTTGCATCTACTGATGTAATAAATGATCAATTAATGCAACTTATTTTTATTTTTAGCTTCTTATATACAACTCTTAGAGCTGCATATAGCTTTTCCCTTTGTTTTAATAGATATAGTATACTATCCAGAGTGTTTGATTAATTAGAATTTAATAAAATATTTCTTTTACTTAAATATGATTGAGTAGAGTAATATAATCCTCTAATCAGATTATATCAAGATGAAGCTGGTTTTAATTTTTGGAGCTCATACAAGTATTGATATTTTTGTTTATCATTCTAGGTAGGAGGGGGGGAGGGGTAATAACCCCTCATTATCTTGAGTTGATTGCTTTGAATACCATCCCTAATTAATGGCATCAATTTTTCTTGACTAGAGATAGATTTTATGGTTGTCATAACTACCTCTTTTCTCATATAATCTTATATTCCTCCAATAAAATAATTATGGCTCCGCCACTACTGATACACATACGAATGCATGTTATAGCATCAATATTTAAGTAATAACTAATAAGTAAGTAATTTAATTAACAATTGTAGTTGTTGGTTTAAATATTTAATGCATAGTCGCATACATTCATGTCTTAAATTTATCGTGTAGTGTGGACGGATAAAAATGAAAAGAGAGACAGACATAGATCGATATAATAGTTATGGATATAAAAAGACAAGTTGTCCAAGAGAATATGTTCTTTTGTGGAGTAAAAATCACAACTTTGCCCTCTTGGCCTCTTCATGGTATATATGTATAAATAGATACAAACATCATCCAGGAGAGAACAAGAAACCATATCCTAGTAGCAAAGTTACTACTAAAACCTACGTGCTAATCTGCAAATTTAAGAAATGGCTCAAGCAGTTGCTAGCGTGAGTACTTGGCTTTCTTAGTCTTTCTTTTTTTATAATTCTCTTTATGCAAAGTTGATGAATAAGTATTTCTATTCTCCAATCTATTTACCCACTTTTAATTGTCTTATTTATATTTTTGTTACCATGTATTAGAATTACGGTAAGTATATTATATTATATTAACATGTAATTATACTCGTTTCCTTATTAGTCTAGGACTCTAATATAATATACTTACCATACTCTAATAGCATACATGCATGCAAATTTTAGTTTTCTAAATGTTCTTGTAAATCTCACAGGGGCAGGTGATTGAACAATACGGGCCTTATGGTTCTCAATTGCCGGAAAACTATCGCGTTCAACTTGCTGATGGTGAGCGTTTCACTACACTAACAGTGGACAGTGGATACATTGTGGATGGAATCAGATTTGTGATAGCTAAGCCTGATGGAAGTACCAGGACTGTGCAGATCGGTGGCACTAGCCCACCAACCAGCACACACTTTGTTAATCAGGTGAATACATGCATGTATCTTCATGTCTTTGGAAACTAATAGCTTATTTGCATTCATTTAGATCACTATCTAATGCAAACTTTTTGTCTTTTTGCTTTCCATCCAAACATGCATGTATCTATAAAATAATAGATTGTGCTCAAGGATGGTGAATACCTAACCGGTGTTAGTGGAACGTATGGAAACGATAGAGATCGGAAGCAAGTTGATGTTGCGACATTGAAGATTCAGACCAATTTCAATCCTCAAGGATATGGACCATATGGACAAGGAAAGGATGTTGATAATTTAACTGCTTTTTCATCGCCAAACATAACTGATGGTCCTGTTGTTGGAGTTTTTGGAAGGAGCGACGGCTATATCGAGTCAATTGGACTTCTCGTGAGGAAGGTAATAAGTTATAATTTCCTACTTTAGATATCTAAATTTCATGTTACTCTGAGTATTATTGCATGTCTATAGTATAGTATATCAAGGTTATATTCTTGCTCATTTGGAGGCTATACATGAGCAAATATATATAATAAGCAAAATGAAGATTATACTCCATGCATATATATATCACTTTTGTTTTTCTTATGTATCAGCTATAAAATGAGCCTCTTACTAAATATATAAAGGAGATTTTCCTTACCTTTTCATCCTTATTTTTCCCTACCTAGCTGCATTATTAATTTTATTTTTATTACTTTTTATAATTATAGCTAATCCTTTCATTGATCTCCATGTCAAATTCAGGAATTTTCGAGCGCTAATTAATGACGTTCTCCAAGTCTTAGGCTACTGTATTCAGCCAATGGGGATATCTACTTTTATTTTTGTTTCCAATAAGCCACAATAAGAAGTACTTATATTATATGAGTGGCCTCTCAAGCTAAGAGTGATTGTAATCATAAACTTGAGTGAATGTATTATTGTTACGTTGTTGGTAATTTATTTCAACTTAATTAACATATATATATATATATATATATATATATATATATATATATATATATATATATATATATATATATATGGTGTCCAATCTGCTCTTGAACGCTTCAAACTCCAATGTTAAAGTCATACTACTCTATTTTTATTTAGTTGCAATATTCATCTTTTTGTACAAACTTTAAGAAATGAGAAAAAAGAATATAATTGACCCACTTGCCCCTGCTACTAGTACTGTAATTAAATGGGAGAGAGTAGGTGAAGTAAGGGTAATATAGTCAAATTATCCCAACAGCTTTTCTAAAAAGGAAAATGTTGCAACTAATAAAAAACACCTAAAAGTAGAGATTGTTGCAACTAAATAAAAACAGAGGTAGTATTATAATAATTAATACTTCTTGCGTTCCATAATGAGTGAAACACTTCTCTAAAAAAGCACTCACATAAAATAGAGAAGTGTTCCATTTATTATAGAACGGAGGAAGTATTATCTTATCGTGCCTTTGAATAATTAGTAAATTCATCTTAATATGTTTTCTTTTACTATTTTGTACTATAAGTCTCTTCTATAAAACAGTGGTAGTTAATATAATGCTTTCATTTGTAAAATAAAAATAAAAATATAATGCTTTATTTTTACCATTACATGTTTTGTAAAATAACTAGTTTTTTTTTCCCGGACGATGCCTCGGGTCAGTTACAATAAACAAATATGTTATTATTTTTTATTTCATATTTTATTCTGCTACTTTTCGTAATTTTTGTCCATTAAGAAATTGGAAAATTCACGTCGCGACGTGATAAGTAAAAAAAAAAAAAACTTTAAGTTTGTAAGCAATACTCCCTCTGTTTTTTTTTATCTTTCTCACTTGGAATCTTGACACTATTCATGCATAGAAAGAATCTTCTCAAATGTTCTCAATTTATAAGAAAAAACATAGTCATGTGGGGTCTTGTTTGATTCGTCTCAATTAGTACTTTATTAATATTCAATCGTTATAATTTTTTAATATATATTGAAAGATATTTAAGTTTTAAAACGTGCATTGGAAGACGCGCACAGAAAAGTGAGAATGATAAAAAAAACAGAGGGAGTACCTTAAAAAGAAATTCTGGTAAGAGAATCTGACATCAAATTCTCTTGGAAGTTACGTAATAAGATTGTTAAAGATGTACTCTCTCCATTTTTTTAATGGTAAATTTCCTTAAATGGTTGTTTTTTAAAAAATTTCTGCAGTTTTTTATTTGGCACACCATAAATTGATACTTTTATATTTGTTTTTCTCTTTTTCGATCCAAAAATACTACTTTTCACATTTTCTCATTATTTTACATTAATACACTCTAATTTGAAAGTGAAATGGCATAAAAGGTTGTGCATACAACAATAGCAATAAAAAAAATGGAGGGAGTATATACTTGTTAAGTCTTTTTAGTTAATTACAATTATTACAAGACTTTTAAACAACAAAGTCATAGTGTATTGATGGTTAAGCGCTTACTTTTCATTTCAAAGGTCACGTGTTCGATATCTTTCACTTACACATTTTTTTAAAAGTGAGGAGTATACATGAACATAAACCATTTGCGTTAGAAATTTGAGGAGAGTGTCACGTGGCACATAAACGTTCTTTCGCACGCCTTTTAATATATTTCTATAGATATAATAATATAAGGCGGTATTGTTGAAAGAAAAAAATATTTCTCCTTATACTTCATGCATGTAGAGTCTTGTTAGATACGTCGTCTCAAAATGTATTTTTATAAAATCAATCTTTTACAATTTTTTCTTATGCCAATTATAAATATTAATTAATGCTAAAAATTATGTATTTTGGCAAACATGCCAAGTCCATTTGGTATATCTTTTAGAAAACATAAGAAAATCAACCTAAGGCTACACAGTTTGGTTGACCAAGAAATGAAATGATAGTTAAAAGAAGAAAAAAAAAGAACAAACAAATTCAGTTTTGTTAACCCACAAGCTAATTGTGTGCCAATTCTTTCATTTATTGTTATTATTATAATGTCCCCCTCAATTTCTAAAATTATTTTTAAATCACATATGTTAGAATTTATAGATCAATCCACAAGCTACTGAACTGAAGGTGATGAAGCTGAATTAGATATCCATTGATGAATGATGATACCATCTTGAGAATAAAGTAAAGAGAGAGTGTGTGTTTGTGACAATTGAATGTACAATTGAAGAGTGCATCTAATAATTTAATAATTTATTTCATGGCATTTGAGTTTCTTTTACAAAAGAACCGGTAGTTCATAAGATGTTACGCCATAATTACACCCAAGAATTTGTGATAATTTTATTAAATTGATGGAGTAATTCCTACCAACAACCTCAAATAATTGAAATGGAAATTTCAGGAAATTCAATCTCAATATGAAAAATCAAAGGGTATCTTTCAATAATTACATTGTAATTCATTACTATAGTTATGAGACTATGGAGGTCGTGGAATGTATATAAACTAGAATTTTAGCCCGCTGACGTCTCGGGTTAGTTTCAATTATTAAATATATTATTATCTATAAATTTTTAATTAATTTTATTAGTTTTTGTAATATTTTTGTCTAGTGCGACATTGAAAAAAGATGTTATGGCACGATAAATTGTCTGAGAATCTTTTAAATAATTGGGGACAAAAATAACAATTTTATGAAACTAGAGTAAGAGAATGTTATTAGCTAATAAAGTGTTAAAAATCAAAAAGCTTGTCCATGTCTCTATAATTATACATAATTATAAGACTTTTTACTCTAAAACATTAAGCATTGAAATTGTAGTGGATTAATGGTTAAACTCTCACTTTTCATTTCAAAGGTCATGTGTTCAAATCATAGTAAAAAAAAAAAATTGTTAATATTTTTAAATGAGATTGTAAACATGTGTATTATAAGTTTGAGAAAAGTGACACGTGACACCGTTCCTTTGAGATGAACACCTTTTAATATATTTTATTGACAAGTCACTTATACTTTCTATGCTTTTGAGCATTAACGTATTTAAATTTTTTTTTTAAGGTAAGACGAACTCTCTTGCAAGGAAGGGGGAAAATCGGAGATCACTCCTTGCAAGTGGTAAGACTCGATCCTTTGACCTATTAGATCGAAGGTGATGCGGATACCACTAGGCTATCACCTGCTGCTCTATTAAAGTCTTTAATTGTGTATTTGTAAATATCATAAGAAGTTAATATTCGAAAAATACACATTGAGATTAATCAAGCAAGATCTTACATGAATTCAAACGTATAAACTATAGATGATGGTCAAATGGATGATGATAAATAATGCCAAGACACGCAATGTATTATTCTATGTAGTTGAATGGGAATAAGAGGTCCATATGTCATAGGCCCACTAAAAAATAAAGATTCGCTTTTCATAAATGCAACTTACTGATATAAAAAGCTTATATGCATCTAGGGTGAAATATATAGTCAACGTGTTAGATCCCTCTCCACATATAATTTTCAAATATCAACTTTTCATAATTTTACGTGTTCGTAATTAAAAATACTAATGGTCAATGCTCTGCGTAGGCAAGTGTGAAAGTCAAACTGTGTAGATTGAAAAGAAATAGAGATAATACCACCTAAAGCAAAATGCTTAAATCCTACTTTAGGGGTGTCGAGATGAGATAACTTATGAGGTACTCGAGATTGACTAGATTAAAACTCGAAAAGAGTGAACTTGACTCGGTGAAATCTTTGACAATATATACTCGATCAATACTTAATTCAAGTGAGCTCTACTTATGGCCTGATCTCCCCAACTTATTTTCACTTCAGTTCAGTTTAGTTTAGTTCAGTTCAGTTAGCCTCCATTCTTTTATAACCATTTTGTTAAATATTATTATTATGGTGGTCTAATTTATTTTACTAATTACTCTTATTATTATTATTATTATTATTATTATTTATTTTTATATCATTATTATTAAGTATTATTATTATTATTATTATTATTATTATTATTTTGTTTATTATAGCTTTACTCATTATTATTACTATTATTATCAGGATGAACATGGTTTAGGTCAAAAGCATAAATAAACCCACGTTTTTTAGCCCATAAACCAATCAAATCGGCAATCGCGTTAAAACGGTTAACTCCCTCCGTTTCCTAAAGATCTTCCTTGTTATTGTTTCTACAGATACCAAGGAGGATCCATTTTTGTGGGGTGTGGGGTGGGTAAAGTAGGAGAGAGAAAGGGGTTAAGATAAATAAACAAAAAAAAAGAGGTTAAAGTAGGAGAAAGAAAGGGAGTAAAATTGAATTGATAATATAATGGTGGACCATATGATAGCTAGGGGCATGAGAGGGTAAAAAGGGGAAAGAAAATTCCAAATAAGGAATAAAGTAAAAGAGGGAAGATCTTTTAAAACGCACTTAAACGGAAAGAGGAAAGATCTTTAGGAAACGGAGAGAGTATGATGCAATTTTGTGCGGTCCGACCTAATCATTATTTTTTTTACTAAATATTATTATATTATTAAATCTAATAATTAAAATAGTAATATTAGTTTACTTCATAGATATTATTGTTATTATATAATCATCATCAGGTATTAATATAATAATATAAATAATATAAAGTAATTATTATTTATCATTATTATCAATAATAATAATTATTATTATTATTATTATTATTATTATTATTTATTTATTTATAACTATCATTTTAAATAATACAAGATACTATTATTATTCATTATAATTGTTATTTAATATTCATATTATTATTGTTTAAATATTATTATTATGTTTATTACTTTCAGTTTAATTCAATTACGATATAATTTAATTCAGTTCAGTTTAATTCAGTTCAACTGTTTTATGCCGAAGAGAACAGGCCCTTAGCTCGAGATTGACGCGAAAAGTTGCGAGTCGAGTCAGCCTAACTTAAACTCGAACTTCACTCACATTATCGACCCTCCTACCTACACTTTCAAGTGTTGAATATTTTCTTGTTTTTATCTCATCTTATATTCTTTCGATTCTTTTTTTCTTTCTTTTTAAAATGCTTTTGTTCCTTATTCTCTCATTTCTTTCGGTATTGCCTTTTCTTTTTGTGCTAGCAACTAGAAAGAGCTTGAGTAGTCCCCTATTCTTCTTTTTCTAATTGATAAGTCACGTGGAAGATTATTTTGCAATATTTTTTTTGGTAAGACCCACCTTATCTATATAAATATATTAAAAGACGTGCATAAACAAGAAACTGTGCCACGTGGCACTATTTTTGAGAAAGTTTTAATTCATGTAATCCATGGACAATATTTTTTTTTTAGAAATTACGTAGTATAGAGTTTGATCCCGAGACCTCAAGTACATATACTAAAGTTTTAACCACTAGGCTAAGTTGTATTTAGTGTTATTATCATAAAGTATTATATTAATAAATAAAATATTTTTTAACCCGGGGCATAGCTCGGGCCTAATAACTAGTTTGCAACTTAAGAGGCGACTTTGAAAGTTAAAGAGGTCACTCTACAATTTAAAGGGATTACTTTTAGATAATGAATTACTTTGTATCTCAAACTCTAATTGTTTCTTTTTTAGCAAATTGTTACCTTCAGCGGTCGTAAATGAGATTTTTTTAATTATTTTTTAATTCATGATAACTATTTCATCTTACTCCAGGTCTTATCTATAAAGAGCAACCCCGTCTTCACGATAATAATTAAAAAAATATAACACTAAATGAAATCAAATTTAAATATATATATTATTGTATTAATAGCCTTTACGATCTATTAAAGTCAAATCTAATGATTTTATTATTTGTTATTGTGGTCATGCTAGTTTTTGGGTTACTTTTTTTTTTTTTAACTATGATAAGAAACAGGAATATACTTTTAAGTACAAAAAAGTACTTTTGATTTCTCCCCTTACAAAAAAAAGTACCCTTCATTACCAATGGATAAAAAAAATCTTAATGTCATTTTAATTACTTATAAGAGATTGATAAGATGGTAGTGTAGTTGGTGTTTGGATCCTATAGAGTTCTAAAACAACTATTTAAGGTAGAGTTTGACTAACATTAAACATTGAATAAAAAAACAATGGTTCAAATATTATCTTTTAAAATCCCTTCTATTTTTTCTCATCAAAATCCACACCCTAATTTCCCTTCTACCAATATGAGTCATTGATTTTAAAATCAATGGCTTACCTTTTAGAGTTTTTAAAATCAAACTATAGAGAATCTAAACTCGTGTAGTGGTTTACATGCATAGTTGTACCTTTAATACTTGAGGTTGTGGATCGGAGAATTGATTCACTATTCAGTTTTTATCTACATGAGTTTATTAGTTGTTTAAGATAAAGAATCTGATTCAGTCTAAAGGAGTCTTTCCGCGTACCTTTTGGAATGGATTTTGTAAAACTTTGATCTACCAAGTACCAATATGGCAATATGTGTAAGTGGATTCTTGTGGCACCTTCCCGGCGTCATGATCATGGATCTTATCTTCTGATTGACTTTTTCAAAACGGAACATTAGTTGCTCTTTATGCTAGCGTAAGAGAGTAATATAATCCTCTAATTTATTTTAGAGTTATGCTATATGCAGCCCTTAGGGTTCCATATAAGACATAAATACACTATATAAAATGGAAATCAGCAGTTGTGAATTTATGAAATTTTTTTGTATCAACCAATGTAATAAATGATCAAGTAGAATTTTTTGCACGCGATGCGTGCTTGAATTTTTTTCAAAACAAAAACTCGATTTCTTCGGCATAGGAGTCAAAATTTGAACATTAGACATACGAAGTATAATTGTTTTTGGTTGCAAAATTTGATTGGTTTAGTTTATGTAACTTAAGTCTCTCACCATTCTTTTTGTTTTTTTTTTACTTTTCAAAGTTTAATTCTATGAACAAAATAGAAATTTTATTGAATTTATTTATGATTTCTAATATTATAATTGTTTAGTTGATTTTTAAATTAAGTACATTACTTCATAAATTGTAAAGAAAGTGGACACTTTGATTTCAAGTCAATTTTTCATAGGTTGTAGTTTGTAAGTGAATTTTTAAGTTTTTATAAAGTTTCCTCATTTTAGTGATTTGCATAACATAAATTATGCAGTTTTATGATTGTAGTTGACTTGTGAGTGATTATTTTAATTATATTTTTGGTATTTTTGTTTGAAGTCTCCTTTGATTTGTAAGTGAATTTGTAATTTAGAATGGGAAGGGTGTAATATAGTCTCTATATTCGGGGACATCATAACTCCCCCCCTTCCCTTATATAATAAAGATATGTTGTATTTTAATTCTTGAATGATATTTTACATAAACCTTTTTACCTTGATAATTAATCGCTATTATATAATAGAAAAAGATAGGTCCAAATGTATGTAAAATTTTCATTATATATAGGAAACACTATAAAAAAGTAAATAATTTTTTTTTCTTGTCTAACTTCTAAATTCTGATTTCACTACAAATACACCTCTATTTTTTATCATGACTCACCATTAATTGTGAATGGTTCTTGAGAATAGTGATTTCTAAGTAAATTTTTGTAAATATTTTTGTATGTATTGACGTTCTAGGCTATTAGTTTTAGTTTGTATGTTAATTTTAAGTTTTAATAAAGTTTCCTGATTATTTGAGTGATTTACGTGATTTTTATAACGTGATTTTCTCAATTGTATGAGTGATTTGTAAAGTTTCTTCTTTTAATTAATTAAGTGATTTGTAAGTGAATGTTGTAAATTAATTTTCGATAGTTTTCTTTCAGTGTCGATTTTGATTTTGACATTCCTTTTGTAATTTATGAGCTACTCGAGGTTGACTAGATTAAAACTCGGAAAGAGTGAATTAACTTGACTCGGTGAAAACTTTGACAATACTCGGTCAATACTTAATTCAAGTGAGCTCTACTTAGCTCGAGATTGACGCGAGAAGTTGCGAGTCAAGTCAAGTCAGCCTAACTTAAGCTCGAACTTCACTCACATATATCATTGAAACTCCTACCTACACTTTCAAGTTTTGAACAAATTTTCTTGTTTTTATCTCATCTTATATTCTTTTGATTCTTTTTTCTTTCTTTTTAAAATGATTTATTTGTTCCTTATTCTCTCATTTCTTTCGGTTGCAGGAGACATTGCTTTTTCCTTTTTGTGCTAGCAACTAGAAAGCACTTGAGTAGTCTCATATTCTTTTTTTTCTAATTGATAAGTCACGTGGAAGATTATTTTGCAATAGAGTATTCGGTAAGACCCATTTTATTTGTAACTTAAGAGGGCGACTTTGTAAGTTAAAGAGGCTACTCTACAATTTAAAGGGGTCACTTTTAGATAATAAACTAGTTATTAAGTCTGGGTTATGCCCTGGGTAAGAAAAATTTTATTTATTAATATAATACTTTATGATAATGACACTAAATACAAACTTACCCTAGTGGTTAAGACTTTATTATATATACTTGAGGTCTCAGGATCAAACCATATACTATGCAATTTCTAAATTTTTTTATTGACATGGATCACATGAACTAAGTAAAACTCCATTGGAAGAGCGCCACGTGGCGCAGTTTCTTATTTATGCACGCCTTTTAATATATTTGTATAGATTACCTTATATCTTAAATTCTCATTGTTTCTTTTTTACACAAAATATTACCTTCAGAGTCTCAAATGAGATAATTTTAAATATCTTTTTAATTCATGATAACTATTTCCTCTTGCTCTAGATCTTATCTATAAAGAATAACCCCCTCTTCACGATAATAATTAAAAAAAATATAATACCGATTGAAATCAAATTTAAATATATATTATTGTATTTGCTATTCTTTTACGATCTGTTAAAGTCCAATCGAATCATTTTATTGTTTGTTACTGTGGTGATACTAATTTTTGGATTACTTTTTTAACTATGATAAGAAACAGAAATATACTTTAAGTACAAAAAAAGTACTCTTGATTTCTCCCCCTACAAAAAAGTACCCTTCATTACCATGGATAAAAAAAATCTTAATGTCATTTTAATTACTTATATGAGAGTAATAAGATGGTAGTGTAGTGGGTGTTTCGATCCTTTAGAGTTCTAAAACAACTATTTAAGGTAGAGTCTGACTAATATAAAACATTGAATAAAAAAAAACAATGACTCAAATATAATCTTTCTAAAATCCCATTTATTTTTTCTCATCAAAATCCACACCCCAATTTTTCCCTCCCACCAATATGAGTCCTTAATTTTTAAATCAATGGCTCACGCACCTTGTAGAGTTTTTAAAATCAAAACTATAGAAGATCCAAACTCGGTGAAAGCTTTGACAATACTCGATCAATACTTAATTCAAGTGCGCTCTACTTAGCTCGAGATTGACGCGAGAAGTTGCGAGTCAAGTCAAATTAGCCTTACTTAAGCTCGAACTTCACTCACATATATCATTGACACTTCTACCTACAATTTCAAGTTTTGAACAAATTTTCTTGTTTTTATCTCATCCTATATTCTTTCGATTCTTTTTTTCTTTCTTTTTAAAATGCTTTATTTGGTTCCTTGTTCTCTCATTTCTTTCGGTTGCACCGTTGCAGGAGACATTGCTTTTTTCTTTTTGTGCTAGCAACTTGAAAGCGCTTGAGTAGTCTCCTATATATTCTTTTTTTTTTCTTTTTGAGGGGAATCCTATTCTTTTTTTTCTAATTGATAAGTCACGTGGAAGATTATTTTGCAATAGAATATTTGGTAAGACCCACTTTATTTGTAACTTAAGAGGGGGACTTTGTAACTTAAAGAGGCCACTCTACAATTTAAAGGGTTCACTTTTAGATAATGAACTAGTTATTAGGCCCGGGCTATGCTCCGGGTATGAAAAATTTCATTTATTAATATAATACTTTATGATAATAACACTAAATACAATTCAGCCTAGTGGTTAAGACTTTACTATATGTACTTGAGGTCTCACGATCAAACCCTATACTATGCAATCTCTAAATTCTTTTATTGACATGGATCACATGAACTAATCAAAATTCCCTAGGGAGAGCGCCACGTGGCGCGATTTCTTGTTTATGCATGTCTTTTAATATATTTATATAGATTACCTTGTATCTTAAATTCTCATTGTTTCTTTTTATATAAAATAATCCCCTCTTCACAATAATAATTAAAAAAATATAACACCGATTGAAATCAAATTTAAATATGTATATTATTGTATTGATATTCTTTTACGATCTGTTAAAGTCCAATCGAATCATTTTATTGTTTGTTACTGTGGTGATACTAATTTTTGGATTACTTTTTTAACTATGATAAGAAACGGGAATATACTTTATGATAACCCCTCATTATCTTGAGTTGATTGCTTTGAATACCATCCCTAATTAATGGCATCAATTTTTCTTGACTAGAGATAGATTTTATGGTTGTCATAACTACCTCTTTTCTCATATAATCTTATATTCCCTCCAATAAAATAATTATGGCTCCGCCACTACTGATACACATACGAATGCATGTTATAGCATCAATATTTAAGTAATAACTAATAAGTAAGTAATTTAATTAACAATTGTAGTTGTTGGTTTAAATATTTAATGCATAGTCGCATACATTCATGTCTTAAATTTATTGTAGTGTGGACGGATAAAAATGAAAAGAAGCAGACATAGATCGATATAATAGTTATGGATATAAAAAGACAAGTTGTCCAAGAGAATATGTTCTTTTGTGGAGTAAAAATCACAACATTGCCCTCTTGGCCTCTTCATGGTATATATGTATAAATAGATACAAACATCATCCAGAGAGAACAAGAAACCATATCCTAGTAGCAAAGTTACTACTAAAACCTACGTGCTAATCTGCAAATTTAAGAAATGGCTCAAGCAGTTGCTAGCGTGAGTACTTGGCTTTCTTAGTCTTTCTTTTTTCTATAATTCTCTTTATGCAAAGTTGATGAATAAGTATTTCTATTCTCCAATCTATTTACCCACTTTTAATTGTCTTATTTATATTTTTGTTACCATGTATTAGAATTACGGTAAGTATATTATATTATATTAACATGTAATTATACTCGTTTCCTTATTAGTCTAGGACTCTAATATAATATACTTACCATACTCTAATAGCATACATGCATGCAAATTTTAGTTTTCTAAATGTTCTTGTAAACTCTCACAGGGGCAGGTGATTGAACAATACGGGCCTTATGGTTCTCAATTGCCGGAAAACTATCGCGTTCAACTTGCTGATGGTGAGCGTTTCACTACACTAACAGTGGACAGTGGATACATTGTGGATGGAATCAGATTTGTGATAGCTAAGCCTGATGGAATCCAGGACTGTGCAGATCGGTGGCACTAGCCCACCAACCAGCACACACTTTGTTAATCAGGTGAATACATGCATGTATCTTCATGTCTTTGGAAACTAATAGCTTATTTGCATTCATTTAGATCACTATCTAATGCAAACTTTTTGTCTTTTTGCTTTCCATCCAAACATGCATGTATCTATAAAATAATAGATTGTGCTCAAGGATGGTGAATACCTAACCGGTGTTAGTGGAACGTATGGAAACGATAGAGATCGGAAGCAAGTTGATGTTGCGACATTGAAGATTCAGACCAATTTCAATCCTCAAGGATATGGACCATATGGACAAGGAAAGGATGTTGATAATTTAACTGCTTTTTCATCGCCAAACATAACTGATGGTCCTGTTGTTGGAGTTTTTGGAAGGAGCGACGGCTATATCGAGTCAATTGGACTTCTCGTGAGGAAGGTAATAAGTTATAATTTCCTACTTTAGATATCTAAATTTCATGTTACTCTGAGTATTATTGCATGTCTATAGTATAGTATATCAAGGTTATATTCTTGCTCATTTGGAGGCTATACATGAGCAAATATATATAATAAGCAAAATGAAGATTATACTCCATGCATATATATATCACTTTTGTTTTTCTTATGTATCAGCTATAAAATGAGCCTCTTACTAAATATATAAAGGAGATTTTCCTTACCTTTTCATCCTTATTTTTCCCTACCTAGCTGCATTATTAATTTTATTTTTATTACTTTTTATAATTATAGCTAATCCTTTCATTGATCTCCATGTCAAATTCAGGAATTTTCGAGCGCTAATTAATGACGTTCTCCAAGTCTTAGGCTACTGTATTCAGCCAATGGGGATATCTACTTTTATTTTTGTTTCCAATAAGCCACAATAAGAAGTACTTATATTATATGAGTGGCCTCTCAAGCTAAGAGTGATTGTAATCATAAACTTGAGTGAATGTATTATTGTTACGTTGTTGGTAATTTATTTCAACTTAATTAACATATATATATATATATATATATATATATATATATATATATATATATATATTATGGTGTCCAATCTGCTCTTGAACGCTTCAAACTCCAATGTTAAAGTCATACTACCTCTATTTTTATTTAGTTGCAATATTCATCTTTTTGTACAAACTTTAAGAAATGAGAAAAAAGAATATAATTGACCCACTTGCCCCTGCTACTAGTACTGTAATTAAATTGGGAGAGAGTAGGTGAAGTAAGGGTAATATAGTCAAATTATCCCAACAGCTTTTCTAAAAAGGAAAATGTTGCAACTAATAAAAAACACCTAAAAGTAGAGATTGTTGCAACTAAATAAAAACAGAGTAGTATTATAATAATTAATACTTCTTGCGTTCCATAATGAGTGAAACACTTCTCTAAAAAAGCACTCACATAAAATAGAGAAGTGTTCCATTTATTATAGAACGGAGGAAGTATTATCTTATCGTGCCTTTGAATAATTAGTAAATTCATCTTAATATGTTTTCTTTTACTATTTTGTACTATAAGTCTCTTCTAAAACAGTGGTAGTTAATATAATGCTTTCATTTGTAAAATAAAAATAAAAATATAATGCTTTATTTTTACCATTACATGTTTTGTAAAATAACTAGTTTTTTTTTCCCGGACGATGCCTCGGGTCAGTTACAATAAACAAATATGTTATTATTTTTTATTTCATATTTTATTCTGCTACTTTTCGTAATTTTTGTCCATTAAGAAATTGGAAAATTCACGTCGCGACGTGATAAGTAAAAAAAAAAAAACTTTGAGTTTGTAAGCAATACTCCCTCTGTTTTTTTTTATCTTTCTCACTTGGAATCTTGACACTATTCATGCATAGAAAGAATCTTCTCAAATGTTCTCAATTTATAAAAAAAACATAGTCATGTGGGGTCTTGTTTGATTCGTCTCAATTAGTACTTTATTAATATTCAATCGTTATAATTTTTACTAATATATATTGAAAGATATTTAAGTTTTAAAACGTGCATTGGAAGACGCGCACAGAAAAGTGAGAATGATAAAAAAAAACAGAGGGAGTACCTTAAAAAGAATTCTGGTAAGAGAATCTGACATCAAATTCTCTTGGAAGTTACGTAATAAGATTGTTAAAGATGTACTCTCTCCATTTTTTTTTAATTGGTAAATTTTCCTTAAATGGTTGTTTTTTAAAAAATTTCTGCAGTTTTTTATTTGGCACACCATAAATTGATACTTTTATATTTGTTTTTCTCTTTTTCGATCCAAAAATACTACTTTTCACATTTTCTCATTATTTTACATTAATACACTCTAATTTGAAAGTGAAATGGCATAAAAGGTTGTGCATACAACAATAGCAATAAAAAAATGGAGGGAGTATATACTTGTTAAGTCTTTTTAGTTAATTACAATTATTACAAGACTTTTAAACAACAAAGTCATAGTGATATTGATGGTTAAGCGCTTACTTTTCATTTCAAAGGTCACGTGTTCGATATCTTTCACTTACACATTTTTTTAAAAGTGAGGAGTATACATGAACATAAACCATTTGCGTTAGAAATTTGAGGAGAGTGTCACGTGGCACATAAACGTTCTTTCGCACGCCTTTTAATATATTTCTATAGATATAATAATATAAGGCGGTATTGTTGAAAGAAAAAAATATTTCTCCTTATACTTCATGCATGTAGAGTCTTGTTAGATACGTCGTCTCAAAATGTATTTTTATAAAATCAATCTTTTACAATTTTTTCTTATGCATAATTATAAATATTAATTAATGCTAAAAATTATGTATTTTGGCAAACATGCCAAGTCCATTTGGTATATCTTTTAGAAAACATAAGAAAATCAACCTAAGGCTACACAGTTTGGTTGACCAAGAATAAATGATAGTTAAAAGAAGAAAAAAAAAGAACAAACAAATTCAGTTTTGTTAACCCACAAGCTAATTGTGTGCCAATTCTTTCATTTATTGTTATTATTATAATGTCCCCCTCAATTTCTAAAATTATTTTTAAATCACATATTTAAGAATTTATAGATCAATCCACAAGCTACTGAACTGAAGGTGATGAAGCTGAATTAGATATCCATTGATGAATGATGATACCATCTTGAGAATAAAGTAAAGAGAGAGTGTGTGTTTGTGACAATTGAATGTACAATTGAAGAGTGCATCTAATAATTTAATAATTTATTTCATGGCATTTGAGTTTCTTTTACAAAAGAACCGGTAGTTCATAAGATGTTACGCCATAATTACACCCAAGAATTTGTGATAATTTTATTAAATTGATGGAGTGATTCCTACCAACAACCTCAAATAATTGAAATGGAAATTTCAGGAAATTCAATCTCAATATGAAAAATCAAAGGGTATCTTTCAATAATTACATTAGTAATTCATTACTATAGTTATGAGACTATGTGAGGTCGTGGAATGTATATAAACTAGAATTTTAGCCCCGCTGACGTCTCGGGTTAGTTTCAATTATTAAATATATTATTATCTATAAATTTTATAATTAATTTTATTAGTTTTTCGTAATATTTTTGTCTAGTGCGACATTGAAAAAAGATGTAATGGCACGATAAATTGTCTGAGAATCTTTTAAATAATTGGGGACAAAAATAACAATTTTATGAAACTAGAGTAGAGAATGTTATTAGCTAATAAAGTTTAAAAATCAAAAAGCTTGTCCATGTCTCTATAATTATACATAATTATAAGACTTTTTACTCTAAAACATTAAGCATTGAAATTGTAGTGGATTAATGGTTAAACTCTCACTTTTCATTTCAAAGGTCATGTGTTCAAATCATAGTAAAAAAAAAAAATTGTTAATATTTTTAAATGAGATTGTAAACATGTGTATTATAAGTTTGAGAAAAGTGACACGTGACACCGTTCCTTTGAGATGAACACCTTTTAATATATTTTATTGACAAGTCACTTATACTTTCTATGCTTTTGAGCATTAACGTATTTAAATTTTTTTTTTAAGGTAAGACGAACTCTTTGCAAGGAAGGGGGAAAATCGGAGATCACTCCTTGCAAGTGGTAAGACTCGATCCTTTGACCTATTAGATCGAAGGTGATGCGGATACCACTAGGCTATCACCTGCTGCTCTATTAAAGTCTTTAATTGTGTATTTGTAAATATCATAAGAAGTTAATATTCGAAAAATACACATTGAGATTAATCAAGCAAGATCTTACATGAATTCAAACGTATAAACTATAGATGATGGTCAAATGGATGATGATAAATAATGCCAAGACACGCAATGTATTATTCTATGTAGTTGAATGGGAATAAGAGGTCCATATGTCATAGGCCCACTAAAAAATAAAGATTCGCTTTTCATAAATGCAACTTACTGATAAAAAGCTTATATGCATCTAGGGTGAAATATATAGTCAACGTGTTAGATCCCTCTCCACATATAATTTTCAAATATCAACTTTTCATAATTTTACGTGTTCGTAATTAAAAATACTAATGGTCAATGCTCTGCGTAGGCAAGTGTGAAAGTCAAACTGTGTAGATTGAAAAGAAATAGAGATAATACCACCTAAAGCAAAATGCTTAAATCCTACTTTAGGGGTGTCGAGATGAGATAACTTATGGGTACTCGAGATTGACTAGATTAAAACTCGAAAAGAGTGAACTTGACTCGGTGAAATCTTTGACAATATAGTACTCGATCAATACTTAATTCAAGTGAGCTCTACTTATGGCCTGATCTCCCCAACTTATTTTCACTTCAGTTCAGTTTAGTTTAGTTCAGTTCAGTTAGCCTCCATTCTTTTATAACCATTTTGTTATAATATTATTATTATGGTGGTCTAATTTATTTTACTAATACTCTTTTATTTATTATATATTATTTTATTATTATTTATTTTATATCATTATTATTAAGTATTATTATTATTATTATTATTATTATTATTATTTTGTTTATTATAGCTTTACTCATTATTATTACTATTATTATCAGGATGAACATGGTTTAGGTCAAAAGCATAAATAAACCCACGTTTTTTAGCCCATAAACCAATCAAATCGGCAATCGCGTTAAAACGGTTAACTCCCTCCGTTTCCTAAAGATCTTCCTTGTTATTGTTTCTACAGATACCAAGGAGGATCCATTTTTGTGGGGTGTGGGGTGGGTAAAGTAGGAGAGAGAAAGGGGTTAAGATAAATAAACAAAAAAAAAGAGGTTAAAGTAGGAGAAAGAAAGGGAGTAAAATTGAATTGATAATATAATGGTGGACCATATGATAGCTAGGGGCATGAGAGGGTAAAAAGGGGAAAGAAAATTCCAAATAAGGAATAAAGTAAAAGAGGGAAGATCTTTTAAAACGCACTTAAACGGAAAGAGGAAAGATCCTTTAGGAAACGGAGAGAGTATGATGCAATTTTGTGCGGTCCGACCTAATCATTATTTTTTTTACTAAATATTATTATATTATTAAATCTAATAATTAAAATAGTAATATTAGTTTACTTCATAGATATTATTGTTATTATATAATCATCATCAGGTATTAATATAATAATATAAATAATATAAAGTAATTATTATTAATTATCATTATTATCAATAATAATAATAATAATAATTATTATTATTATTATTATTATTTATTTATTTATAACTATCATTTTAAATAATACAAGATACTATTATTATTCATTATAATTGTTATTTAATATTCATATTATTATTGTTTAAATATTATTATTATGTTTATTACTTTCAGTTTAATTCAATTACGATATAATTTAATTCAGTTCAGTTTAATTCAGTTCAACTGTTTTATGCCGAAGAGAACAGGCCCTTAGCTCGAGATTGACGCGAAAAGTTGCGAGTCGAGTCAGCCTAACTTAAACTCGAACTTCACTCACATTATCGACCCTCCTACCTACACTTTCAAGTGTTGAACATATTTTCTTGTTTTATCTCATCTTATATTCTTTCGATTCTTTTTTTCTTTCTTTTTAAAATGCTTTTGTTCCTTATTCTCTCATTTCTTTCGGTATTGCCTTTTCTTTTTTGTGCTAGCAACTAGAAAGAGCTTGAGTAGTCCCCTATTCTTCTTTTTCTAATTGATAAGTCACGTGGAAGATTATTTTGCAATATTTTTTTTGGTAAGACCCACCTTATCTATATAAATATATTAAAAGACGTGCATAAACAAGAAACTGTGCCACGTGGCACTATTTTTGAGAAAGTTTTAATTCATGTAATCCATGGACAATACTTTTTTTTTTAGAAATTACGTAGTATAGAGTTTGATCCCGAGACCTCAAGTACATATACTAAAGTTTTAACCACTAGGCTAAGTTGTATTTAGTGTTATTATCATAAAGTATTATATTAATAAATAAAATTTTTTTAACCCGGGGCATAGCTCGGGCCTAATAACTAGTTTGCAACTTAAGAGGCGACTTTGAAAGTTAAAGAGGTCACTCTACAATTTAAAGGGATTACTTTTAGATAATGAATTACTTTGTATCTCAAACTCTAATTGTTTCTTTTTTAGCAAATTGTTACCTTCAGCGGTCGTAAATGAGATTTTTTTAATTATCTTTTTAATTCATGATAACTATTTCATCTTACTCCAGGTCTTATCTATAAAGAGCAACCCCGTCTTCACGATAATAATTAAAAAAATATAACACTAAATGAAATCAAATTTAAATATATATATTATTGTATTAATAGCCTTTACGATCTATTAAAGTCAAATCTAATGATTTTATTATTTGTTATTGTGGTCATGCTAGTTTTTGGGTTACTTTTTTTTTTTTTAACTATGATAAGAAACAGGAATATACTTTTAAGTACAAAAAAGTACTTTTGATTTCTCCCCTTACAAAAAAAAGTACCCTTCATTACCAATGGATAAAAAAAATCTTAATGTCATTTTAATTACTTATAAGAGATTGATAAGATGGTAGTGTAGTTGGTGTTTGGATCCTATAGAGTTCTAAAACAACTATTTAAGGTAGAGTTTGACTAACATTAAACATTGAATAAAAAAACAATGGTTCAAATATTATCTTTTAAAATCCCTTCTATTTTTTCTCATCAAAATCCACACCCTAATTTCCCCTTCTACCAATATGAGTCATTGATTTTAAAATCAATGGCTTACCTTTTAGAGTTTTTAAAATCAAACTATAGAGAATCTAAACTCGTGTAGTGGTTTACATGCATAGTTGTACCTTTAATACTTGAGGTTGTGGATCGGAGAATTGATTCACTATTCAGTTTTTATCTACATGAGTTTATTAGTTGTTTAAGATAAAGAATCTGATTCAGTCTAAAGGAGTCTTTCCGCGTACCTTTTGGAATGGATTTTGTAAAACTTTGATCTACCAAGTACCAATATGGCAATATGTGTAAGTGGATTCTTGTGGCACCTTCCCGGCGTCATGATCATGGATCTTATCTTCTGATTGACTTTTTCAAAACGGAACATTAGTTGCTCTTTATGCTAGCGTAAGAGAGTAATATAATCCTCTAATTTATTTTAGAGTTATGCTATATGCAGCCCTTAGGGTTCCATATAAGACATAAATACACTATATAAAATGGAAATCAGCAGTTGTGAATTTATGAAATTTTTTTGTATCAACCAATGTAATAAATGATCAAGTAGAATTTTTTGCACGCGATGCGTGCTTGAATTTTTTTCAAAACAAAAACTCGATTTCTTCGGCATAGGAGTCAAAATTTGAACATTAGACATACGAAGTATAATTGTTTTTGGTTGCAAAATTTGATTGGTTTAGTTTATGTAACTTAAGTCTCTCACCATTCTTTTTGTTTTTTTTTTACTTTTCAAAGTTTAATTCTATGAACAAAATAGAAATTTTATTGAATTTATTTATGATTTCTAATATTATAATTGTTTAGTTGATTTTTAAATTAAGTACATTACTTCATAAATTGTAAAGAAAGTGGACACTTTGATTTCAAGTCAATTTTTCATAGGTTGTAGTTTGTAAGTGAATTTTTAAGTTTTTATAAAGTTTCCTCATTTTAGTGATTTGCATAACATAAATTATGCAGTTTTATGATTGTAGTTGACTTGTGAGTGATTATTTTAATTATATTTTTGGTATTTTTGTTTGAAGTCTCCTTTGATTTGTAAGTGAATTTGTAATTTAGAATGGGAAGGGTGTAATATAGTCTCTATATTCGGGGACATCATAACTCCCCCCCTTCCCTTATATAATAAAGATATGTTGTATTTTAATTCTTGAATGATATTTTACATAAACCTTTTTACCTTGATAATTAATCGCTATTATATAATAGAAAAAGATAGGTCCAAATGTATGTAAAATTTTCATTATATATAGGAAACACTATAAAAAAGTAAATAATTTTTTTTTCTTGTCTAACTTCTAAATTCTGATTTCACTACAAATACACCTCTATTTTTTATCATGACTCACCATTAATTGTGAATGGTTCTTGAGAATAGTGATTTCTAAGTAAATTTTTGTAAATATTTTTGTATGTATTGACGTTCTAGGCTATTAGTTTTAGTTTGTATGTTAATTTTAAGTTTTAATAAAGTTTCCTGATTATTTGAGTGATTTACGTGATTTTTATAACGTGATTTTCTCAATTGTATGAGTGATTTGTAAAGTTTCTTCTTTTAATTAATTAAGTGATTTGTAAGTGAATGTTGTAAATTAATTTTCGATAGTTTTCTTTCAGTGTCGATTTTGATTTTGACATTCCTTTTGTAATTTATGAGCTACTCGAGGTTGACTAGATTAAAACTCGGAAAGAGTGAATTAACTTGACTCGGTGAAAACTTTGACAATACTCGGTCAATACTTAATTCAAGTGAGCTCTACTTAGCTCGAGATTGACGCGAGAAGTTGCGAGTCAAGTCAAGTCAGCCTAACTTAAGCTCGAACTTCACTCACATATATCATTGAAACTCCTACCTACACTTTCAAGTTTTGAACAAATTTTCTTGTTTTTATCTCATCTTATATTCTTTTGATTCTTTTTTTCTTTCTTTTTAAAATGATTTATTTGTTCCTTATTCTCTCATTTCTTTCGGTTGCAGGAGACATTGCTTTTTCCTTTTTGTGCTAGCAACTAGAAAGCACTTGAGTAGTCTCATATTCTTTTTTTTCTAATTGATAAGTCACGTGGAAGATTATTTTGCAATAGAGTATTCGGTAAGACCCATTTTATTTGTAACTTAAGAGGGCGACTTTGTAAGTTAAAGAGGCTACTCTACAATTTAAAGGGGTCACTTTTAGATAATAAACTAGTTATTAAGTCTGGGTTATGCCCTGGGTAAGAAAAATTTTTATTTATTAATATAATACTTTATGATAATGACACTAAATACAAACTTACCCTAGTGGTTAAGACTTTATTATATATACTTGAGGTCTCAGGATCAAACCATATACTATGCAATTTCTAAATTTTTTTATTGACATGGATCACATGAACTAAGTAAAACTCCATTGGAAGAGCGCCACGTGGCGCAGTTTCTTATTTATGCACGCCTTTTAATATATTTGTATAGATTACCTTATATCTTAAATTCTCATTGTTTCTTTTTTACACAAAATATTACCTTCAGAGTCTCAAATGAGATAATTTTAAATATCTTTTTAATTCATGATAACTATTTCCTCTTGCTCTAGATCTTATCTATAAAGAATAACCCCCTCTTCACGATAATAATTAAAAAAAATATAACACCGATTGAAATCAAATTTAAATATATATTATTGTATTTGCTATTCTTTTACGATCTGTTAAAGTCCAATCGAATCATTTTATTGTTTGTTACTGTGGTGATACTAATTTTTGGATTACTTTTTTAACTATGATAAGAAACAGAAATATACTTTAAGTACAAAAAAAGTACTCTTGATTTCTCCCCCTACAAAAAAGTACCCTTCATTACCATGGATAAAAAAAAATCTTAATGTCATTTTAATTACTTATATGAGAGTAATAAGATGGTAGTGTAGTGGGTGTTTCGATCCTTTAGAGTTCTAAAACAACTATTTAAGGTAGAGTCTGACTAATATAAAACATTGAATAAAAAAAAAACAATGACTCAAATATAATCTTTCTAAAATCCCATTTATTTTTTCTCATCAAAATCCACACCCCAATTTTTCCCTCCCACCAATATGAGTCCTTAATTTTTAAATCAATGGCTCACGCACCTTGTAGAGTTTTTAAAATCAAAACTATAGAAGATCCAAACTCGGTGAAAGCTTTGACAATACTCGATCAATACTTAATTCAAGTGCGCTCTACTTAGCTCGAGATTGACGCGAGAAGTTGCGAGTCAAGTCAAATTAGCCTTACTTAAGCTCGAACTTCAAGTTTTGAACAAATTTTCTTGTTTTTATCTCATCCTATATTCTTTCGATTCTTTTTTTCTTTCTTTTTAAAATGCTTTATTTGGTTCCTTGTTCTCTCATTTCTTTCGGTTGCACCGTTGCAGGAGACATTGCTTTTTTCTTTTTGTGCTAGCAACTTGAAAGCGCTTGAGTAGTCTCCTATATATTCTTTTTTTTTTCTTTTTGAGGGGAATCCTATTCTTTTTTTTCTAATTGATAAGTCACGTGGAAGATTATTTTGCAATAGAATATTTGGTAAGACCCACTTTATTTGTAACTTAAGAGGGGGACTTTGTAACTTAAAGAGGCCACTCTACAATTTAAAGGGTTCACTTTTAGATAATGAACTAGTTATTAGGCCCGGGCTATGCTCCGGGTATGAAAAATTTCATTTATTAATATAATACTTTATGATAATAACACTAAATACAATTCAGCCTAGTGGTTAAGACTTTACTATATGTACTTGAGGTCTCACGACAAACCCTATACTATGCAATCTCTAAATTCTTTTATTGACATGGATCACATGAACTAATCAAAATTCCCTAGGGAGAGCGCCACGTGGCGCGATTTCTTGTTTATGCACGTCTTTTAATATATTTATATAGATTACCTTGTATCTTAAATTCTCATTGTTTCTTTTTTATATAAAATAATCCCCTCTTCACAATAATAATTAAAAAAATATAACACCGATTGAAATCAAATTTAAATATGTATATTATTGTATTGATATTCTTTTACGATCTGTTAAAGTCCAATCGAATCATTTTATTGTTTGTTACTGTGGTGATACTAATTTTTGGATTACTTTTTTAACTATGATAAGAAACGGGAATATACTTTATGATAACCCCTCATTATCTTGAGTTGATTGCTTTGAATACCATCCCTAATTAATGGCATCAATTTTTCTTGACTAGAGATAGATTTTATGGTTGTCATAACTACCTCTTTTCTCATATAATCTTATATTCCCTCCAATAAAATAATTATGGCTCCGCCACTACTGATACACATACGAATGCATGTTATAGCATCAATATTTAAGTAATAACTAATAAGTAAGTAATTTAATTAACAATTGTAGTTGTTGGTTTAAATATTTAATGCATAGTCGCATACATTCATGTCTTAAATTTATCGTGTAGTGTGGACGGATAAAAATGAAAAGAAGCAGACATAGATCGATATAATAGTTATGGATATAAAAAGACAAGTTGTCCAAGAGAATATGTTCTTTTGTGGAGTAAAAATCACAACATTGCCCTCTTGGCCTCTTCATGGTATATATGTATAAATAGATACAAACATCATCCAGGAGAGAACAAGAAACCATATCCTAGTAGCAAAGTTACTACTAAAACCTACGTGCTAATCTGCAAATTTAAGAAATGGCTCAAGCAGTTGCTAGCGTGAGTACTTGGCTTTCTTAGTCTTTCTTTTTTCTATAATTCTCTTTATGCAAAGTTGATGAATAAGTATTTCTATTCTCCAATCTATTTACCCACTTTTAATTGTCTTATTTATATTTTTGTTACCATGTATTAGAATTACGGTAAGTATATTATATTATATTAACATGTAATTATACTCGTTTCCTTATTAGTCTAGGACTCTAATATAATATACTTACCATACTCTAATAGCATACATGCATGCAAATTTTAGTTTTCTAAATGTTCTTGTAAACTCTCACAGGGGCAGGTGATTGAACAATACGGGCCTTATGGTTCTCAATTGCCGGAAAACTATCGCGTTCAACTTGCTGATGGTGAGCGTTTCACTACACTAACAGTGGACAGTGGATACATTGTGGATGGAATCAGATTTGTGATAGCTAAGCCTGATGGAAGTACCAGGACTGTGCAGATCGGTGGCACTAGCCCACACCAGCACACACTTTGTTAATCAGGTGAATACATGCATGTATCTTCATGTCTTTGGAAACTAATAGCTTATTTGCATTCATTTAGATCACTATCTAATGCAAACTTTTTGTCTTTTTGCTTTCCATCCAAACATGCATGTATCTATAAAATAATAGATTGTGCTCAAGGATGGTGAATACCTAACCGGTGTTAGTGGAACGTATGGAAACGATAGAGATCGGAAGCAAGTTGATGTTGCGACATTGAAGATTCAGACCAATTTCAATCCTCAGGTATGGACCATATGGACAAGGAAAGGATGTTGATAATTTAACTGCTTTTTCATCGCCAAACATAACTGATGGTCCTGTTGTTGGAGTTTTTGGAAGGAGCGACGGCTATATCGAGTCAATTGGACTTCTCGTGAGGAAGGTAATAAGTTATAATTTCCTACTTTAGATATCTAAATTTCATGTTACTCTGAGTATTATTGCATGTCTATAGTATAGTATATCAAGGTTATATTCTTGCTCATTTGGAGGCTATACATGAGCAAATATATATAATAAGCAAAATGAAGATTATACTCCATGCATATATATATCACTTTTGTTTTTCTTATGTATCAGCTATAAAATGAGCCTCTTACTAAATATATAAAGGAGATTTTCCTTACCTTTTCATCCTTATTTTTCCCTACCTAGCTGCATTATTAATTTTATTTTTATTACTTTTTATAATTATAGCTAATCCTTTCATTGATCTCCATGTCAAATTCAGGAATTTTCGAGCGCTAATTAATGACGTTCTCCAAGTCTTAGGCTACTGTATTCAGCCAATGGGGATATCTACTTTTATTTTTGTTTCCAATAAGCCACAATAAGAAGTACTTATATTATATGAGTGGCCTCTCAAGCTAAGAGTGATTGTAATCATAAACTTGAGTGAATGTATTATTGTTACGTTGTTGGTAATTTATTTCAACTTAATTAACATATATATATATTATATATTATATATATATATATATATATATATATATATTATGGTGTCCAATCTGCTCTTGAACGCTTCAAACTCCAATGTTAAAGTCATACTACCTCTATTTTATTTAGTTGCAATATTCATCTTTTTGTACAAACTTTAAGAAATGAGAAAAAAGAATATAATTGACCCACTTGCCCCTGCTACTAGTACTGTAATTAAATTGGGAGAGAGTAGGTGAAGTAAGGGTAATATAGTCAAATTATCCCAACAGCTTTTCTAAAAAGGAAAATGTTGCAACTAATAAAAAACACCTAAAAGTAGAGATTGTTGCAACTAAATAAAAACAGAGGTAGTATTATATAATATATATAATACTTCTTGCGTTCCATAATGAGTGAAACACTTCTCTAAAAAAGCACTCACATAAATAGAGAAGTGTTCCATTTATTATAGAACGGAGGAAGTATTATCTTATCGTGCCTTTGAATAATTAGTAAATTCATCTTAATATGTTTTCTTTTAATATTTTGTACTATAAGTCTCTTCTATAAAACAGTGGTAGTTAATATAATGCTTTCATTTGTAAAATAAAAATAAAAATATAATGCTTTATTTTTACCATTACATGTTTTGTAAAATAACTAGTTTTTTTTTTCCCGGACGATGCCTCGGGTCAGTTACAATAAACAAATATGTTATTATTTTTTATTTCATATTTTATTCTGCTACTTTTCGTAATTTTTGTCCATTAAGAAATTGGAAAATTCACGTCGCGACGTGATAAGTAAAAAAAAAAAAACTTTGAGTTTGTAAGCAATACCTTAAAAAGAATTCTGGTAAGAGAATCTGACATCAAATTCTCTTGGAAGTTACGTAATAAGATTGTTAAAGATGTACTCTCTCCATTTTTTTTTAATTGGTACATTTTCCTTAAATGGTTGTTTTTTAAAAAATTTCTGCAGTTTTTTATTTGGCACACCATAAATTGATACTTTTATATTTGTTTTTCTCTTTTTCGATCCAAAAATACTACTTTTCACATTTTCTCATTATTTTACATTAATACACTCTAATTTGAAAGTGAAATGGCATAAATGGTTGTGCATACAACAATAGCAATAAAAAAAATGGAGGGAGTATATACTTGTTAAGTCTTTTTAGTTAATTACAATTATTACAAGACTTTTAAACAACAAAGTCATAGTGTATTGATGGTTAAGCGCTTACTTTTCATTTCAAAGGTCACGTGTTCGATATCTTTCACTTACACATTTTTTTAAAAGTGAGGAGTATACATGAACATAAACCATTTGCGTTAGAAATTTGAGGAGAGTGTCACGTGGCACATAAACGTTCTTTCGCACGCCTTTTAATATATTTCTATAGATATAATAATATAAGGCGGTATTGTTGAAAGAAAAAAATATTTCTCCTTATACTTCATGCATGTAGAGTCTTGTTAGATACGTCGTCTCAAAATGTATTTTTATAAAATCAATCTTTTACAATTTTTTCTTATGCATAATTATAAATATTAATTAATGCTAAAAATTATGTATTTTGGCAAACATGCCAAGTCCATTTGGTATATCTTTTAGAAAACATAAGAAAATCAACCTAAGGCTACATAGTTTGGTTGACCAAGAAATGAAATGATAGTTAAAAGAAAAAAAAAAGAACAAACAAATTCAGTTTTGTTAACCCACAAGCTAATTGTGTGCCAATTCTTTCATTTATTGTTATTATTATAATGTCCCCCTCAATTTCTAAAATTATTTTTAAATCACATATGTTAGAATTTATAGATCAATCCACAAGCTACTGAACTGAAGGTGATGAAGCTGAATTAGATATCCATTGATGAATGATGATACCATCTTGAGAATAAGGTAAAGAGAGAGTGTGTGTTTGTGACAATTGAATGTACAATTGAAGAGTGCATCTAATAATTTAATAATTTATTTCATGGCATTTGAGTTTCTTTTACAAAAAGAACCGGTAGTTCATAAGATGTTACGCCATAATTACACCCAAGAATTTGTGATAATTTTATTAAATTGATGGAGTAATTCCTACCAACAACCTCAAATAATTGAAATGGAAATTTCAGGAAATTCAATCTCAATATGAAAAATCAAAGGGTATCTTTCAATAATTACATTAGTAATTCATTACTATAGTTATGAGACTATGTGAGGTCGTGGAATGTATATAAACTAGAATTTTAGCCCCCTGACGTCTCGGGTTAGTTTCAATTATTAAATATATTATTATATCTATAAATTTTATAATTAATTTTATTAGTTTTTTCGTAATATTTTTGTCTAGTGCGACATTGAAAAAAGATGTTATGGCACGATAAATTGTCTGAGAATCTTTTAAATAATTGGGGACAAAAATAACAATTTTATGAAACTAGAGTAAGAGAATGTTATTAGCTAATAAAGTGTTAAAAATCAAAAAGCTTGTCCATGTCTCTATAATTATACATAATTATAAGACTTTTTACTCTAAAACATTAAGCATTGAAATTGTAGTGGATTAATGGTTAAACTCTCACTTTTCATTTCAAAGGTCATGTGTTCAAATCATAGTAAAAAAAAAAAAAATTGTTAATATTTTTAAATGAGATTGTAAACATGTGTATTATAAGTTTGAGAAAAGTGACACGTGACACCGTTCCTTTGAGATGAACACCTTTTAATATATTTTATTGACAAGTCACTTATACTTTCTACGCTTTTGAGCATTAACGTATTTAAATTTTTTTTTTTAAGGTAAGACGAACTCTCTTGCAAGGAAGGGGGAAAATCGGAGATCACTCCTTGCAAGTGGTAAGACTCGATCCTTTGACCTATTAGATCGAAGGTGATGCGAATACCACTAGGCTATCACCTACTGCTCTATTAAAGTCTTTAATTGTGTATTTGTAAATATCATAAGAAGTTAATATTCGAAAAATACACATTGAGATTAATCAAGCAAGATCTTACATGAATTCAAACGTATAAACAATAGATGATGGTCAAATGGATGATGATAAATAATGCCAAGACACGCAATGTATTATTCTATGTAGTTGAATGGGAATAAGAGGTCCATATGTCATAGGCCCACTAAAAAATAAAGATTCGCTTTTCATAAATGCAACTTACTGATATAAAAAGCTTATATGCATCTAGGGTGAAATATATAGTCAACGTGTTAGATCCCTCTCCACATATAATTTTCAAATATCAACTTTTCATAATTTTACGTGTTCGTAATTAAAAATACTAATGGTCAATGCTCTGCGTAGGCAAGTGTGAAAGTCAAACTGTGTAGATTGAAAAGAAATAGAGATAATATCACCTAAAGCAAAATGCTTAAATCCTACTTTAGGGGTGTCGAGATGAGATAACTTATGAGGTACTCGAGATTGACTAGATTAAAACTCGAAAAGAGTGAACTTGACTCGGTGAAATCTTTGACAATATAATACTCGATCAATACTTAATTCAAGTAAGCTCTACTTAGGGCATGTTCTCCCCAACTTATTTTCAATTCAGTTCAGTTCAGCTCAGTTCAGTTTAGTTTAGTTCAGTTCAGTTCAGCTCAGTTCAGTTTAGTTTAGTTCAGTTCAGTTAGCCTCCATTCTTTTATAACCATTTTGTTAAATATTATTATTATGTTGGTCTAATTTATTTTACTAATTACTCTTCTTCTTATTATTATTATTATTATTATTTATTTTTATATCATTATTATTAAGTATTATTATTATTTCTATATATTATTTTGTTTATTATAGCTTTAGTCATTGTTATTACTATTATTATTAGGATGAACATGGTTTAGGTCACAAGCATAAATAACCCCACGTTTTTTAGCCCATAAACCAATCAAATCGCGTTAAAACGGTTAACTCCCTCCGTTTCCTAAAGATCTTCCTTGTTACCGTTTCTACAGATACCAAGGAGGATCCATTTTTGTGGGGTGTGGGGTGGGTAAAGTAGGAGAGAGAAAGGGAGTAAAATTGAATTAATAATATAATGGTGGACCATATGATAACTAGGGACATGAGAGGGTAAAAAGGGGAAAGAAAATTCCAAATAAGGAATAAAGTAAAAGAGGGAAGATCATTGGAGACACACTTAAACGGAAAGAGGGAAGATCTTTAGGAAACGGAGGGAGTATGATGCAATTTTGTGCGGTCCGACCCAATCATTATTTTTTTTCCTAAATATTATTATATTATTAAATCTTATTATTAAAATAGTAATAATAATTTACTTCATAGATATTATTGTTATTATATAATCATCATCAGGTATTAATATATTAATATAAATAATTTAAATAATTATTATTAATTATAATTATTATCAATAATAATAATAATAATAATAATAATTATTATTTATTTATAACTATCAATTAAAATAATACAAGATACTATTATTATTCATTATAATTATTATTTAATATTCATATTATTACAGTTTAAATATTATTATTATGTTTATTATATTCAATTTAATTCAATTAAGTTTAATTCAATTTTGATATAATTCAATTCAGTTCAGTTCAATTCAGTTCAATTGTTTTATGCCAAAGAGAACATGTCCTTAGCTCGAGATTGACGCGAAAAGTTGCGAGCCAAGTCCGCCTAACTTAAACTCGAACTTCACTCACATTATTGACCCTCCTACCTACACTTTCAAGTGTTGAACATATTTTCTTGTTTTATCTCATCTTATATTCTTTCGATTCTTTTTTCTTTCTTTTTAAAATGCTTTTGTTCCTTATTCTCTCATTTCTTTCGGTATTGCTTTTTCTTTTTGTGCTAGCAACTAGAAAGAGCTTGAGTAGTCCCTTATTCTTCTTTTTCTAATTGATAAGTCACGTGGAAGATTATTTTGCAATATTTTTTTTGGTAAGACCCACCATATCTATACAAATATATTAAAAGGCGTGCATAAACAAGAAACTGTGCCACGTGGCACTCTTCTTAGGAAGTTTTAATTCATGTAATCCATGGACAATACTTTTTTTTAGAAATTACGTAGTATAGAGTTTGATCCCGAGACCTCAAGTACATCTACTAAAGTTTTAACCACTAGGCTAAGTTGTATTTAGTGTTATTATCATAAAGTATTATATTAATAAATAAAATATTTTTTAACCCGGGGCATAGCTCGGGCCTAATAACTAGTTTGCAACTTAAGAGGCGACTTTGAAAGTTAAAGAGGTCACTCTACAATTTAAAGGGATTACTTTTAGATAATGAATTACTTTGTATCTCAAACTCTAATTGTTTCTTTTTTAGCAAATTGTTACCTTCAGCGGTCGTAAATGAGATTTTTTTAATTATCTTTTTAATTCATGATAACTATTTCATCTTGCTCCAGGTCTTATCTATAAAGAGCAACCCCGTCTTCACGATAAAATTAAAAAAATATAACACTAACTGAAATCAAATTTAAATATATATATTATTGTATTAATAGTCTTTTACGATCTATTAAAGTCAAATCTAATGATTTTATTATTTGTTATTGTAGTCATGCTAGTTTTTGGGTTACTTTTTTTTTTATAACTATGATAAGAAACAGCAATATACTTTTAAGTACAAAAAAGTACTTTTGATTTCTCTCCTTACAAAAAAAAGCACCCTTCATTACCAATGGATAAAAAAAATCTTAATGTAATTTTATTTACTTATAAGAGAGTAATAAGATGGTAGTGTAGTTGGTGTTTGGATCCTATAGAGTTATAAAACAACTATTTAAGGTAGAGTTTGACTAACATTAAACATTGAATAAAAAAACAATGGTTCAAATATTATCTTTTAAAATCCCTTCTATTTTTTCTCATCAAAATCCACACCCTAATTTCGACTTCCACCAATATGAGTCCTTGATTTTAAAATCAATGGCTTACCTTATAGAGTTTTTAAAATCAAACTATAGAGAATCTGAACTCGTGTAGTTGTTTACATGCATAGCTGTACCTTCAATACTTGAGGTTGTGGATCGGAGAATTGATGATTCACTGTTCAGTTTTTATCTACATGAGTTTATTAGTGTTTAAGATAAAGAATCTGATTCAGTCTAAAGGAGTCTTTCCGCGTACCTTTTGGAATGGATTTTGTGAAACTTTGATCTACCAAGTACCAATATGGCAATATGTGTAAGTGGATTCTTGTGGCACCTTCCCGGCGTCATGATCATGGATCTTATCTTCTGATCGACTTTTTCAAAACGGAACATTAGTTGCTCTTCATACTAGCATAAGAGAGCAATATAATCCTCTAATTTATTTTAGAGTTTACATAAATACACTCTATAAAATGAATTCAGTTGTGAATTTATGAAATTTTTTTGTATCAACCAATGTAATAAATGATCAAGTAGAATTTTTTGCACGCGATGCGTGCTTGAATTTTTTTCAAAACAAAAACTCGATTTTATCGGCATAGGAGTCAAAATTTGAACATTAGACATACGAAGTATAATTGTTTTTGGTTGCAAAATTTGATTGGTTTAGTTTATGTAACTTAAGTCTCTCACCATTCTTTTTTTTTTTTTTTTTTTTTTTTACTTTTCAAAGTTTAATTCTATGAACAAAATAGAAATTTTATTGAATTTATTTATGATTTCTAATATTATAATTGTTTAGTTTATTTTTAAATTAAGTACAGTACTTCATAATGTAAAGAAAGTGGACACTTTGATTTCAAGTCAATTTTTTAATAGGTTGTAGTTTGTAAGTGAATTTTTAAGTTTTTATAAAGTTTCCTCATTTTAGTGATTTGCCTAACATAAATTATGCAATTTTATGATTTTAGTTGACTTGTGAGTGATTATTATAATTATATTTTTGGTATTTTTTTTGAAGTCTCCTTTGATTTGTAAGTGAATTTGTAATTTAGAATGGGAAGGGGGTAATATAGTCTCTATATTCGAGGACATCATAACCCCCCCCCTTCCCTTATATAATAGAGATATGTTGTATTTTAATTCTTGAATGATATTTTACATAAACCTTTTTACCTTGATAATTATTCGCTATTATATAATAGAAAACAATAGGTCCAAATGTATGTAAAATTTTCATTATATATAGGAAACACTATAAAAAAGTAAATAATTTTTTCCCTGTCTAACTTCTAAATTCTGATTTCACTACAAATACACCTCTATTTTTTTTATCATGACTCACCATTAATTGTGAATGGTTCTTGAGAATAGTGATTTCTAAGTAAATTTTTGTAAATATTTTTGTATGTATTGACGTTCTAGGTTATTAGTTTTAGTTTGTATGTTAATTTTAAGTTCTAATAAAAGTTTCCTGATTATTTGAGTGATTTACGTGATTTTTATAACGTGATTTTCTCAATTGTATGAGTGATTTATAAAGTTTCTTCTTTTAATTAATTAAGTGATTTGTGAGTGAATGTTAAAAATTAATTTTCGATAGTTTTCTTTGAGTGTCGATTTTGATTTTGACATTCCTTTTGTAATTTATGAGCTACTCGAGGTTGCCTAGATTAAAACTCGGAAAGAGTGAATTAACTTGACTCGTTAAAAGCTTTGACAATACTCGGTCAATACTTAATTCAAGTGAGCTCTACTTAGCTCGAGTTTGACGCTAGAAGTTGCGAGTCAAGTCAAGTCAGCCTAACTTAAGCTCGAACTTCACTCACATATATCATTGAAACTCCTACCTACACTTTCAAGTTTTGAACAAATTTTCTTGTTTTTATCTCATCTTATATTCTTTCGATTCTTTTTTCTTTCTTTTTAAAATGATTTATTTGTTCCTTCTTCTCTCATTTCTTTCGGTTGCAGGAGACATTGCTTTTTCCTTTTTGTGCTAGCAACTAGAAAGCGCTTGAGTAGTCTCCTATTCTTTTTTTTCTAATTGATAAGTCACGTGGAAGATTATTTTGCAATAGAGTATTCGGTAAGATCCATTTTATTTGTAACTTAAGAGGGCGACTTTGTAAGTTAAAGAGGCTACTCTACAATTTAAAGGGGTCTCTTTTAGATAATGAACTAGTTATTAGGTCCTGGATAAGAAAAATTTTTATTTATTAATATAATACTTTATGATAATAACACTAAATACAAATTTAGCCTAGTGGTTAAGACTTTAGTATATGTACTTGAGGTCTCAGGATCAAACCCTATACTATGCAATTTCTAAAAATTTTTTATTAACATGGATCACATGAACTAAGTAAAACTCCCTAGGAAGAGCGCCACGTGGCGCAGTTTCTTATTTATGCACGCCTTTTGATAAGTCATTTTTATATATAGTTTTTAGATGCATTTAGGTTGCATTTTAGAGCATTTAGTTTTGATATTTAGGTTCATTATTGCATTATATTCTTAAGTTATGCTTTTTTACTCCTATTCGGTATGTTTTCTTGTTTTTGATGAATTTCAGGCATTGAGGACGTAATTGGAGTATGATTAGCCAAACTTAAGGATTAGGAGCACGTGGAAAGAAGTTACAATGTATAAGGATCGTATGGATATGTCATAGTACGAGTTTGAGCAAAAACGAAGCGGAAAATCATTAGAAGAAATGTGAAAAAAGAGTCACGTCTACTCTTCTGATCATAACTTTTTATGTGATTCTTAAAATTGAGTAATTCCAGCAGATTTAGAAACTAGACTTGAAGATCTTTCCAGCGATAGGTGGCACTCCCAGGAGACTTCTAGTCAAGGAGTTATGCCTTTCGGAAGATTGCACTGTTTCTGGTGGAATCTGCCACGCGTACGCGCGGATCACTAATTCGCCTATTAATGATTTATTTAAGACTTTCCTTATCTTGTAGATTAATTTCCTAGTCATATTAGGTTAAAAGATATTATTTAGATTCGTTTTGATTCTTTTTCTCCCCCCCACCCTTTGACGTTATTTTCTATATTCTAGGTTTTAGTTTTCTCTTTCTCCTCTCTTTTCTCTCTAGTTTTTAGTGTAAACCCTAGTTTTTATTCTTTTCATTAATGCATGATTTCTTTTAGTTTCTTTCATCGATTTCTTTAATGATGTTTTTTTTGTAGATTTAGATTTCATTATTTATTTCATGATAAAGTAGTTTTTATTTCTAGGGTTTGGGAATCCATGTTTATATGATATGATTATTGATTGATATTCATTCGTGGTTTGATTAGTTATTGATTTCTCTAATTGATTAGTGTTTTATTGTTAATCTTGCAACCTGATCAATTGTTTGATTAAATATTGTTAATATTGAGTCATAGATCGAGAGATAGTACTCTTTAGAGGCTTACCTACAATTAGCAAACCTGATTATGTTGAGCGACCGTACTAGCATATGTTGATTTGAGAGCGTTAATGCCTGACCAAGGATTAACCTGTGCTCTAGATATCTGATTGATTGAACTATTGATGATATTTTGATAGATTATAAGTATAAACATGGTGAACCATTACCCTAGATCATTTTTAGTTTGATTTTCCTAGTTTAATTAGTTTAGACTTTAATTCAGATATTTGTGATCTTGTTTAGTTTCTCTATACCTTATAAGCTAGATAAAACGACCATCTCTCTGTGGATTCGACCCTACTTACCCTACTACATTGTTAGAAGGTTTTGCAGGAATTATTTTTGACGGGTGTACGACAACCTATCACCTTTTAATATATTTGTATAGATTACCTTGTATCTTAAATTCTCATTGTTTTTTTTACACAAAATATTACCTTCAGAGTCTTAAATGAGATAATTTTAAATATCTTTTTAATTCATGATAACTATTTCCTCTTGCTCTAGATCTTATCTATAAAGAATAACCCCCTCTTCACGATAATAATTTAAAAAATATAACACCGATTGAAATCAAATTTAAATATATATATTATTATATTGATATTATTTTATGATCTGTTAAAGTCCAATTGAATCATTTTATTATTTGTTATTGTGGTGATACTAATTTTTGGATTACTTTTTTAACTATGATAAGAAACAGAAATATACTTTAAGTAAAAAAAAAAGTACTCTTGATTTCTCCCCCTACAAAAAAGTACCCTTCATTACCATGGATAAAAAAAAATCTTAATATCATTTTAATTACTTATATGAGAGTAATAAGATGGTAGTGTAGTGGGTGTTTGGATCCTTTAGAGTTCTAAAACAACTATTTAAGGTAGAGTCTGACTAATATAAAACATTGAATAAAAAAAAAACAATGACTGAAATATAATCTTTCTGAAATCCCCTTTATTTTTTCTCATCAAAATCCACACCCCAATTTTTCCCTCCCACCAATATGAGTCCTTAAATTTTTAAATCAATGGTTCACGCACCTTGTAGAGTTTTTAAAATCAAAACTATAGAAGATCCAAACTCGTGTAGTGGTTTACATGCATATCTCTACCTTTAATACTTGAGGTTGTAGATCGGAGAATTGATTCCCTGCTCAATTTTTCTCTACAACAGTTTGGTAATTGTTTGACATAAAGAATCTGATTCAGTCTAAAGGAGTCTTTCCGCATACATTTTGGAATGGATTTTGTAAAACTTTGATCTACCAATATGGCAATATGTGTAAGCGGATTCTTGTGGCACCTTCCCGACGTCATGATCATGGATCTTATCTTCTGATCGACTTTTTCGAAACGGAGCATTAGTTGCTCTTCATGCTAGCACGCATAATAGAGTAATATAATCCTCTAATTTTTTTTAAGGTTATACTATATGCAGCCTTAGGTTGTATAAAGACATAAATACACTACTTAAAATAGTAATAAGTTGTGAATTTATGGAAAAATTTTGCATCTACTGATGTAATAAATGATCAATTAATGCAACTTATTTTTATTTTTAGCTTCTTATATACAACTCTTAGAGCTGCATATAGCTTTTCCCTTTGTTTTAATAGATATAGTATACTATCCAGAGTGATTAATTAGAATTTAATAAAATATTTCTTTTACTTAAATATGATTGAGTAGAGTAATATAATCCTCTAATCGATTATATCAAGATGAAGCTGGTTTTAATTTTTGGAGCTCATACAAGTATTGATATTTTTGTTTATCATTCTAGGTAGGAGGGGGGGAGGGTAATAACCCCTCATTATCTTGAGTTGATTGCTTTGAATACCATCCCTAATTAATGGCATCAATTTTTCTTGACTAGAGATAGATTTTATGGTTGTCATAACTACCTCTTTTCTCATATAATCTTATATTCCCTCCAATAAAATAATTATGGCTCCGCCACTACTGATACACATACGAATGCATGTTATAGCATCAATATTTAAGTAATAACTAATAAGTAAGTAATTTAATTAACAATTGTAGTTGTTTGGTTTAAATATTTAATGCATAGTCGCATACATTCATGTCTTAAATTTATCGTGTAGTGTGGACGGATAAAAATGAAAAGAAGCAGACATAGATCGATATAATAGTTATGGATATAAAAAGACAAGTTGTCCAAGAGAATATGTTCTTTTGTGGAGTAAAAATCACAACATTGCCCTCTTGGCCTCTTCATGGTATATATGTATAAATAGATACAAACATCATCCAGGAGAGAACAAGAAACCATATCCTAGTAGCAAAGTTACTACTAAAACCTACGTGCTAATCTGCAAATTTAAGAAATGGCTCAAGCAGTTGCTAGCGTGAGTACTTGGCTTTCTTAGTCTTTCTTTTTTCTATAATTCTCTTTATGCAAAGTTGATGAATAAGTATTTCTATTCTCCAATCTATTTACCCACTTTTAATTGTCTTATTTATATTTTTGTTACCATGTATTAGAATTACGGTAAGTATATTATATTATATTAACATGTAATTATACTCGTTTCCTTATTAGTCTAGGACTCTAATATAATATACTTACCATACTCTAATAGCATACATGCATGCAAATTTTAGTTTTCTAAATGTTCTTGTAAACTCTTCACAGGGGCAGGTGATTGAACAATACGGGCCTTATGGTTCTCAATTGCCGGAAAACTATCGCGTTCAACTTGCTGATGGTGAGCGTTTCACTACACTAACAGTGGACAGTGGATACATTGTGGATGGAATCAGATTTGTGATAGCTAAGCCTGATGGAAGTACCAGGACTGTGCAGATCGGTGGCACTAGCCCACCAACCAGCACACACTTTGTTAATCAGGTGAATACATGCATGTATCTTCATGTCTTTGGAAACTAATAGCTTATTTGCATTCATTTAGATCACTATCTAATGCAAACTTTTTGTCTTTTTGCTTTCCATCCAAACATGCATGTATCTATAAAATAATAGATTGTGCTCAAGGATGGTGAATACCTAACCGGTGTTAGTGGAACGTATGGAAACGATAGAGATCGGAAGCAAGTTGATGTTGCGACATTGAAGATTCAGACCAATTTCAATCCTCAAGGATATGGACCATATGGACAAGGAAAGGATGTTGATAATTTAACTGCTTTTTCATCGCCAAACATAACTGATGGTCCTGTTGTTGGAGTTTTTGGAAGGAGCGACGGCTATATCGAGTCAATTGGACTTCTCGTGAGGAAGGTAATAAGTTATAATTTCCTACTTTAGATATCTAAATTTCATGTTACTCTGAGTATTATTGCATGTCTATAGTATAGTATATCAAGGTTATATTCTTGCTCATTTGGAGGCTATACATGAGCAAATATATATAATAAGCAAAATGAAGATTATACTCCATGCATATATATATCACTTTTGTTTTTCTTATGTATCAGCTATAAAATGAGCCTCTTACTAAATATATAAAGGAGATTTTCCTTACCTTTTCATCCTTATTTTTCCCTACCTAGCTGCATTATTAATTTTATTTTTATTACTTTTTATAATTATAGCTAATCCTTTCATTGATCTCCATGTCAAATTCAGGAATTTTCGAGCGCTAATTAATGACGTTCTCCAAGTCTTAGGCTACTGTATTCAGCCAATGGGGATATCTACTTTTATTTTTGTTTCCAATAAGCCACAATAAGAAGTACTTATATTATATGAGTGGCCTCTCAAGCTAAGAGTGATTGTAATCATAAACTTGAGTGAATGTATTATTGTTACGTTGTTGGTAATTTATTTCAACTAATTAACATATATATATATATATATATAACATATATATATATATATATATATATATATATATATATATATATATATATATATATATATATATATATATATATATATATATATATAAAATAAATATTATGGTGTCCAATCTGCTCTTGAACGCTTCAAACTCCAATGTTATAGTCATACTACCTCTGTTTTTATTTAGTTGCAATTTCATCTTTTTGTACAAACTTTAAGAAATGAGAAAAAAGAATATAATTGACCCACTTGCCCCTGCTACTAGTACTGTAATTAAATTGGGAGAGAGTAGGTGAAGTAAGGGTAATATAGTCAAATTATCCCAACAGCTTTTCTAAAAAGGAAAATGTTGCAACTAATAAAAAACACCTAAAAGTAGAGATTGTTGCAACTAAATAAAAACAGAGGTAGTATTATAATAATTAATACTTCTTGCGTTCCATAATGAGTGAAACACTTCTCAAAAAAGCACTCACATAAAAAGAGAAGAGTTTCCATTTATTATAGAACGGAGGAAGTATTATCTTATCGTGCCTTTGAATAATTAGTAAATTCATCTTAATATGTTTTCTTTTACTATTTTGTACTATAAGTCTCTTCTATAAAACAGTGGTAGTTAATATAATGCTTTCATTTGTAAAATAAAAATAAAAATATAATGCTTTATTTTTACCATTACATGTTTTGTAAAATAACTAGTTTTTTTTTCCCGGACGATGCCTCGGGTCAGTTACAATAAACAAATATGTTATTATTTTTTATTTCATATTTTATTCTGCTACTTTTCGTAATTTTTGTCCATTAAGAAATTGGAAAATTCACGTCGCGACGTGATAAGTAAAAAAAAAAAAACTTTGAGTTTGTAAGCAATACCCCTCTGTTTTTTTTATCTTTCTCGCTTGGAATCTTGACACTATCATGCATAGAAAGAATCTTCTCAAATGTCTCAAATATAAGAAAAACATAGTCATGTGGGGCTTGTTTGATTCGTCTCAATTAGTACTTTATTAATATTCAATCGTTATAATTTACTAATATATATTGAAAGATATTTAAGTTTAAACTGCATTGGAAGACGCGCACAGAAAAGTGAGAATGATAAAAAAAAACGAGGGAATACCTTAAAAAGAATTCTGGTAAGAGAATCTGACATCAAATTTCTCTTGGAATTACGTAATAAGATTGTTAAAGATGTATCTCTCCATTTTTTTTTTAATTGGTAAATTTTCCTTAAAGGTTGTTTTTAAAAATTTCTGCAGTTTTTTATTTGGCACACCATAAATTGATACTTTTATATTTGTTTTCTCTTTTCGATCCAAAAATACACTTTTCACATTTTCTCATTATTTTACATTAATACACTCTAATTTGAAAGTGAAATGGCATAAAAGGTTGTCATACAACAATAGCAATAAAAAAAATGGAGGGAGTATATACTTGTTAAGTCTTTTTAGTTAATTACAATTATTACAAGACTTTTAAACAACAAATCATAGTGTATTGATGGTTAAGCGCTTACTTTTCATTTCAAAGGTCACGTGTTCGATATCTTTCACTTACAACATTTTTTTAAAAGTGAGGAGTATACATGAACATAAACCATTTGCGTTAGAAATTTGAGGAGAGTGTACGTGGCACATAAACGTTCTTTCGCACGCCTTTTAATATATTTCTATAGATATAATAATATAAGGCGGTATTGTTGAAAGAAAAAAATATTTCTCCTTATACTTCATGCATGTAGAGTCTTGTTAGATACGTCGTCTCAAAATGTATTTTTATAAAATCAATCTTTTACAATTTTTCTTATGCATAATTATAAATATTAATTAATGCTAAAAATTATGTATTTTGGCAAACATGCCAAGTCCATTTGGTATATCTTTTAGAAAACATAAGAAAATCAACCTAAGGCTAACAAGTTTGGTTGACCAAGAAATGAAATGATAGTTAAAAGAAGAAAAAAAAAGAAAACAAATTCAGTTTTGTTAACCCACAAGCTAATTGTGTGCAATTCTTTCATTTATTGTTATTATTATAATGTCCCTCAATTTCTAAAATTATTTTTAAATCACATATGTTAGAATTTATAGATCAATCCACAAGCTACTGAACTGAAGGTGATGAAGCTGAATTAGATATCCATTGATGAATGATGATACCATCTTGAGAATAAGGTAAAGAGAGTGTGTGTTTGTGACAATTGAATGTACAATTGAAGAGTGCATCTAAAATTTAATAATTTATTTCATGGCATTTGAGTTCTTTTTACAAAAGAACCGTAGTTCATAAGATGTTACGCCATAATTACACCCAAGAATTTGTGATAATTTATTAAATTGATGGAGTAATTCCTACCAACAACCTCAAATAATTGAAATGGAAATTTCAGGAATCAATCTCAATATGAAAAATCAAAGGTATCTTTCAATAATACATTAGTAATTCATTACTATAGTTATGAGACTATGTGAGGTCGTGGAATGTATATAAATAGAATTTTAGCCCGCTGACGTCTCGGGTTAGTTTCAATTATTAATATATTATTCTTAAATTTTATAATTAATTTTATTAGTTTTTCGTAATATTTTGTCTAGTGCGACATTGAAAAAAATGTAATGCACGATAAATGTCCTGAGAATCTTTTAATAATTGGGAGAAAAAATACAATTTTATGAAACTAGAGTAAGAGAATGTTATTAGCTAATAAAGTGTTAAAAATCAAAAAGCTTGTCCATGTCTCTATAAATAAATATTATAGACTTTTTACTCTAAAACATTAAGCATTGAAATTGTAGTGGATTTAATGGTTAAACTCTCACTTTTCATTTCAAAGGTCATGTGTTCAAATCATAGTAAAAAAAAAAAATTGTTAATATTTTTAAATGAGATTGTAAACATGTGTATTATAAGTTTGAGAAAAGTGACACGTGACCGTTCCTTTGAGATGAACACCTTTTAATATATTTTATTGACAAGTCACTTATACTTTCTATGCTTTTGAGCATTAACGTATTTAAATTTTTTTTTTAAGGTAAGACGAACTCTCTTGCAAGGAAGGGGGAAAATCGGAGATCACTCCTTGCAAGTGGTAAGACTCGATCCTTTGACCTATTAGATCGAAGGTGATGCGGATACCACTAGGCTATCACCTGCTGCTCTATTAAAGTCTTTAATTGTGTATTTGTAAATATCATAAGAAGTTAATATTCGAAAAATACACATTGAGATTAATCAAGCAAGATCTTACATGAATTCAAACGTATAAACTATAGATGATGGTCAAATGGATGATGATAAATAATGCCAAGACACGCAATGTATTATTCTATGTAGTTGAATGGGAATAAGAGGTCCATATGTCATAGGCCCACTAAAAAATAAAGATTCGCTTTTCATAAATGCAACTTACTGATTAAAAAGCTTATATGCATCTAGGGTGAAATATATAGTCAACGTGTTAGATCCCTCTCCACATATAATTTTCAAATATCAACTTTTCATAATTTTACGTGTTCGTAATTAAAAATACTAATGGTCAATGCTCTGCGTAGGCAAGTGTGAAAGTCAAACTGTGTAGATTGAAAAGAAATAGAGATAATACCACCTAAAGCAAAATGCTTAAATCCTACTTTAGGGGTGTCGAGATGAGATAACTTATGAGGTACTCGAGATTGACTAGATTAAAACTCGAAAAGAGTGAACTTGACTCGGTGAAATCTTTGACAATATAATACTCGATCAATACTTAATTCAAGTGAGCTCTACTTATGGCCTGTTCTCCCCAACTTATTTTCACTTCAGTTCAGTTTAGTTTAGTTCAGTTCAGTTAGCCTCCATTCTTTTATAACCATTTTGTTAAATATTATTATTATGGTGGTCTAATTTATTTTACTAATTACTCTTATTATTATATTATTATTATTATTATTTATTATTTATTTTTATATCATTATTATTAAGTATTATTATTATTATTATTATTATTATTATTATTATTTTGTTTATTATAGCTTTACTCATTATTATTACTATTATTATCAGGATGAACATGGTTTAGGTCAAAAGCATAAATAAACCCACGTTTTTTAGCCCATAAACCAATCAAATCGGCAATCGCGTTAAAACGGTTAACTCCCTCCGTTTCCTAAAGATCTTCCTTGTTATTGTTTCTACAGATACCAAGGAGGATCCATTTTTGGGGGTGTGGGGTGGGTAAAGTAGGAGAGAGAAAGGGGTTAAGATAATAAACAAAAAAAAAGAGGTTAAAGTAGGAGAAAGAAAGGGAGTAAAATTGAATTGTAATATAATGGTGGACCATATGATAGCTAGGGGCATGAGAGGGTAAAAAGGGGAAAGAAAATTCCAAATAAGGAATAAAGTAAAAGAGGGAAGATCTTTTAAAACGCACTTAAACGGAAAGAGGAAAGATCTTTAGGAAACGGAGAGAGTATGATGCAATTTTGTGCGGTCCGACCTAATCATTATTTTTTTTACTAAATATTATTATATTATTAAATCTAATAATTAAAATAGTAATATTAGTTTACTTCATAGATATTATTGTTATTATATAATCATCATCAGGTATTAATATAATAATATAAATAATATAAAGTAATTATTATTAATTATCATTATTATCAATAATAATAATAATTATTATTATTATTATTATTATTATTATTATTTATTTATTTATAACTATCATTTTAAATAATACAAGATACTATTATTATTCATTATAATTGTTATTTAATATTCATATTATTATTGTTTAAATATTATTATTATGTTTATTACTTTCAGTTTAATTCAATTACGATATAATTTAATTCAGTTCATTTAATTCAGTTCAACTGTTTTATGCCGAAGAGAACAGGCCCTTAGCTCGAGATTGACGCGAAAAGTTGCGAGTCGAGTCAGCCTAACTTAAACTCGAACTTCACTCACATTATCGACCCTCCTACCTACACTTTCAAGTGTTGAACATATTTTCTTGTTTTATCTCATCTTATATTCTTTCGATTCTTTTTTTCTTTCTTTTTAAAATGCTTTTGTTCCTTATTCTCTCATTTCTTTCGGTATTGCCTTTTCTTTTTGTGCTAGCAACTAGAAAGAGCTTGAGTAGTCCCCTATTCTTCTTTTTCTAATTGATAAGTCACGTGGAAGATTATTTTGCAATATTTTTTTTGGTAAGACCCACCTTATCTATATAATATATTAAAAGACGTGCATAAACAAGAAACTGTGCCACGTGGCACTATTTTTGAGAAAGTTTTAATTCATGTAATCCATGGACAATACTTTTTTTTTAGAAATTGCATAGTATAGAGTTTAATCTCGAGACCTCAAGTACCTATACTAAAGTTTTAACCACTAGGCTAAGTTGTATTTAGTGTTATTATCATAAAGTATTATATTAATAAATAAAATATTTTTTAACCCGGGGCATAGCTCGGGCCTAATAACTAGTTTGCAACTTAAGAGGCGACTTTGAAAGTTAAAGAGGTCACTCTACAATTTAAAGGGATTACTTTTAGATAATGAATTACTTTGTATCTCAAACTCTAATTGTTTCTTTTTTAGCAAATTGTTACCTTCAGCGGTCGTAAATGAGATTTTTTTAATTATCTTTTTAATTCATGATAACTATTTCATCTTACTCCAGGTCTTATCTATAAAGAGCAACCCCGTTCACGATAATAATTAAAAAAATATAACACTAATGAAATCAAATTTAAATATATATATTATTGTATTAATAGCCTTTACGATCTATTAAAGTCAAATCTAATGATTTTATTATTTGTTATTGTGGTCATGCTAGTTTTGGGTTACTTTTTTTTTTTTAACTATGATAAGAAACAGAATATACTTTTAAGTACAAAAAAGTACTTTTGATTTCTCCCCTTACAAAAAAAGTACCCTTCATTACCAATGGATAAAAAAAATCTTAATGTCATTTTAATTACTTATAAGAGATTGATAAGATGGTAGTGTAGTTGGTGTTTGGATCCTATAGAGTTCTAAAACAACTATTTAAGGTAGAGTTTGACTAACATTAAACATTGAATAAAAAAAATGGTTCAAATATTATCTTTTAAAATCCCTTCTATTTTTTCTCATCAAAATCCACACCCTAATTTCCCTTCTACCAATATGAGTCATTGATTTTAAAATCAATGGCTTACCTTTTAGAGTTTTTAAAATCAAACTATAGAGAATCTAAACTCGTGTAGTGGTTTACATGCATAGTTGTACCTTTAATACTTGAGGTTGTGGATCGGAGAATTGATTCACTATTCAGTTTTTATCTACATGAGTTTATTAGTTGTTTAAGATAAAGAATCTGATTCAGTCTAAAGGAGTCTTTCCGCGTACCTTTTGGAATGGATTTTGTAAAACTTTGATCTACCAAGTAAATATGGCAATATGTGTAAGTGGATTCTTGTGGCACCTTCCCGGCGTCATGATCATGGATCTTATCTTCTGATTGACTTTTTCAAAACGGAACATTAGTTGCTCTTTATGCTAGCGTAAGAGAGTAATATAATCCTCTAATTTATTTTAGAGTTATGCTATATGCAGCCCTTAGGGTTCCATATAAGACATAAATACACTATATAAAATGGAAATCAGCAGTTGTGAATTTATGAAATTTTTTTGTATCAACCAATGTAATAAATGATCAAGTAGAATTTTTTGCACGCGATGCGTGCTTGAATTTTTTTCAAAAAAAAATCGATTTCTTCGGCATAGGAGTCAAAATTTGAACATTAGACATACGAAGTATAATTGTTTTTGGTTGCAAAATTTGATTGGTTTAGTTTATGTAACTTAAGTCTCTCACATTCTTTTTGTTTTTTTTTTACTTTTCAAAGTTTAATTCTAGAACAAAATAGAAATTTTATTGAATTTATTTATGATTTCTAATATTATAATTGTTTAGTTGATTTTTAAATTAAGTACATTACTTCATAAATTGTAAAGAAAGTGGACACTTTGATTTCAAGTCAATTTTTCATAGGTTGTAGTTTGTAAGTGAATTTTTAAGTTTTTATAAAGTTTCCTCATTTTAGTGATTTGCATAACATAAATTATGCAGTTTTATGATTGTAGTTGACTTGTGAGTGATTATTTTAATTATATTTTTGGTATTTTTGTTTGAAGTCTCCTTTGATTTGTAAGTGAATTTGTAATTTAGAATGGGAAGGGTGTAATATAGTCTCTATATTCGGGGACATCATAACTCCCCCCCTTCCCTTATATAATAAAGATATGTTGTATTTTAATTCTTGAATGATATTTTACATAAACCTTTTTACCTTGATAATTAATCGCTATTATATAATAGAAAAAGATAGGTCCAAATGTATGTAAAATTTTCATTATATATAGGAAACACTATAAAAATAAATAATTTTTTTTTCTTGTCTAACTTCTAAATTCTGATTTCACTACAAATACACCTCTATTTTTTATCATGACTCACCATTAATTGTGAATGGTTCTTGAGAATAGTGATTTCTAAGTAAATTTTTGTAAATATTTTTGTATGTATTGACGTTCTAGGCTATTAGTTTTAGTTTGTATGTTAATTTTAAGTTTTAATAAAGTTTCCTGATTATTTGAGTGATTTACGTGATTTTTAACGTGATTTTCTCAATTGTATGAGTGATTTATAAAGTTTCTTCTTTTAATTAATTAAGTGATTTGTAAGTGAATGTTGTAAATTAATTTTCGATAGTTTTCTTTCAGTGTCGATTTTGATTTTGACATTCCTTTTGTAATTTATGAGCTACTCGAGGTTGACTAGATTAAAACTCGGAAAGAGTGAATTAACTTGACTCGGTGAAAACTTTGACAATACTCGGTCAATACTTAATTCAAGTGAGCTCTACTTAGCTCGAGATTGACGCGAGAAGTTGCGAGTCAAGTCAAGTCAGCCTAACTTAAGCTCGAACTTCACTCACATATATCATTGAAACTCCTACCTACACTTTCAAGTTTTGAACAAATTTTCTTGTTTTTATCTCATCTTATATTCTTTTGATTCTTTTTTTCTTTCTTTTAAAATGATTTATTTGTTCTTTTCTCTATTTCTTTCGGTTGCAGGAGACATTGCTTTTTCCTTTTTGTGCTAGCAACTAGAAAGCACTTGAGTAGTCTCATATTCTTTTTTTTCTAATTGATAAGTCACGTGGAAGATTATTTTGCAATAGAGTATTCGGTAAGACCCATTTTATTTGTAACTTAAGAGGGCGACTTTGTAAGTTAAAGAGGCTACTCTACAATTTAAAGGGGTCACTTTTAGATAATAAACTAGTTATTAAGTCTGGGTTATGCCCTGGGTAAGAAAAATTTTTATTTATTAATATAATACTTTATGATAATGACACTAAATACAAACTTACCCTAGTGGTTAAGACTTTTATTATATACTTGAGGTCTCAGGATCAAACCATATACTATGCAATTTCTAAATTTTTTTATTGACATGGATCACATGAACTAAGTAAAACTCCATTGGAAGAGCGCCACGTGGCGCAGTTTCTTATTTATGCACGCCTTTTAATATATTTGTATAGATTACCTTATATCTTAAATTCTCATTGTTTCTTTTTACACAAAATATTACCTTCAGAGTCTCAAATGAGATAATTTTAAATATCTTTTTAATTCATGATAACTATTTCCTCTTGCTCTAGATCTTATCTATAAAGAATAACCCCTCTTCACGATAATAATTAAAAAAAATATAACACCGATTGAAATCAAATTTAAATATATATTATTGTATTTGCTATTCTTTTACGATCTGTTAAAGTCCAATCGAATCATTTTATTGTTTGTTACTGTGGTGATACTAATTTTTGGATTACTTTTTTAACTATGATAAGAAAAGAAATATACTTTAAGTACAAAAAAAGTACTCTTGATTTCTCCCCTACAAAAAAGTACCCTTCATTACCATGGATAAAAAAAAATCTTAATGTCATTTTAATTACTTATATGAGAGTAATAAGATGGTAGTGTAGTGGGTGTTTCGATCCTTTAGAGTTCTAAAACAACTATTTAAGGTAGAGTCTGACTAATATAAAACATTGAATAAAAAAAAACAATGACTCAAATATAATCTTTCTAAAATCCCATTTATTTTTTCTCATCAAAATCCACACCCCAATTTTTCCCTCCCACCAATATGAGTCCTTAATTTTTAAATCAATGGCTCACGCACCTTGTAGAGTTTTTAAAATCAAAACTATAGAAGATCCAAACTCGGTGAAAGCTTTGACAATACTCGATCAATACTTAATTCAAGTGCGCTCTACTTAGCTCGAGATTGACGCGAGAAGTTGCGAGTCAAGTCAAATTAGCCTTACTTAAGCTCGAACTTCATCACATATATTGAACTTCTCTACAATTTCAAGTTTGAACAAATTTTCTTGTTTTTATCTCATCCTATATTCTTTCGATTCTTTTTTCTTTCTTTTTAAAATGCTTTATTTGGTTCCTTGTTCTCTCATTTCTTTCGGTTGCACCGTTGCAGGAGACATTGCTTTTTTTTTTTGTGCTAGCAACTTGAAAGCGCTTGAGTAGTCTCCTATATATTCTTTTTTTTTCTTTTTGAGGGGAATCCTATTCTTTTTTTCTAATTGATAAGTCACGTGGAAGATTATTTTGCAATAGAATATTTGGTAAGACCCACTTTATTTGTAACTTAAGAGGGGGACTTTGTAACTTAAAGAGGCCACTCTACAATTTAAAGGGTTCACTTTTAGATAATGAACTAGTTATTAGGCCCGGGCTATGCTCCGGGTATGAAAAATTTCATTTATTAATTAATACTTTATGATAATAACACTAAATACAATTCAGCCTAGTGGTTAAGACTTTACTATATGTACTTGAGGTCTCACGATCAAACCCTATACTATGCAATCTCTAAATTCTTTTATTGACATGGATCACATGAACTAATCAAAATTCCCTAGGGAGAGCGCCACGTGGCGCGATTTCTTGTTTATGCACGTCTTTTAATATATTTATATAGATTACCTTGTATCTTAAATTCTCATTGTTTCTTTTTTATATAAAATAATCCCCTCTTCACAATAATAATTTATAAAAATATAACACCGATTGAAATCAAATTTAAATATGTATATTATTGTATTGATATTCTTTTACGATCTGTTAAAGTCCAATCGAATCATTTTATTGTTTGTTACTGTGGTGATACTAATTTTTGGATTACTTTTTTAACTATGATAAGAAACGGGAATATACTTTATGATAACCCCTCATTATCTTGAGTTGATTGCTTTGAATACCATCCCTAATTAATGGCATCAATTTTTCTTGACTAGAGATAGATTTTATGGTTGTCATAACTACCTCTTTTCTCATATAATCTTATATTCCCTCCAATAAAATAATTATGGCTCCGCCACTACTGATACACATACGAATGCATGTTATAGCATCAATATTTAAGTAATAACTAATAAGTAAGTAATTTAATTAACAATTGTAGTTGTTGGTTTAAATATTTAATGCATAGTCGCATACATTCATGTCTTAAATTTATCGTGTAGTGTGGACGGATAAAAATGAAAAGAAGCAGACATAGATCGATATAATGTTATGGATATAAAAAGACAAGTTGTCCAAGAGAATATGTTCTTTTGTGGAGTAAAAATCACAACATTGCCCTCTTGGCCTCTTCATGGTATATATGTATAAATAGATACAAACATCATCCAGGAGAGAACAAGAAACCATATCCTAGTAGCAAAGTTACTACTAAAACCTACGTGCTAATCTGCAAATTTAAGAAATGGCTCAAGCAGTTGCTAGCGTGAGTACTTGGCTTTCTTAGTCTTTCTTTTTTCTATAATTCTCTTTATGCAAAGTTGATGAATAAGTATTTCTATTCTCCAATCTATTTACCCACTTTTAATTGTCTTATTTATATTTTGTTACCATGTATTAGAATTACGGTAAGTATATTATATTATATTAACATGTAATTATACTCGTTTCCTTATTAGTCTAGGACTCTAATATAATATACTTACCATACTCTAATAGCATACATGCATGCAAATTTTAGTTTTCTAAATGTTCTTGTAAACTCTCACAGGGGCAGGTGATTGAACAATACGGGCCTTATGGTTCTCAATTGCCGGAAAACTATCGCGTTCAACTTGCTGATGGTGAGCGTTTCACTACACTAACAGTGGACAGTGGATACATTGTGGATGGAATCAGATTTGTGATAGCTAAGCCTGATGGAAGTACCAGGACTGTGCAGATCGGTGGCACTAGCCCACCAACCAGCACACACTTTGTTAATCAGGTGAATACATGCATGTATCTTCATGTCTTTGGAAACTAATAGCTTATTTGCATTCATTTAGATCACTATCTAATGCAAACTTTTTGTCTTTTTGCTTTCCATCCAAACATGCATGTATCTATAAAATAATAGATTGTGCTCAAGGATGGTGAATACCTAACCGGTGTTAGTGGAACGTATGGAAACGATAGAGATCGGAAGCAAGTTGATGTTGCGACATTGAAGATTCAGACCAATTTCAATCCTCAAGGATATGGACCATATGGACAAGGAAAGGATGTTGATAATTTAACTGCTTTTTCATCGCCAAACATAACTGATGGTCCTGTTGTTGGAGTTTTTGGAAGGAGCGACGGCTATATCGAGTCAATTGGACTTCTCGTGAGGAAGGTAATAAGTTATAATTTCCTACTTTAGATATCTAAATTTCATGTTACTCTGAGTATTATTGCATGTCTATAGTATAGTATATCAAGGTTATATTCTTGCTCATTTGGAGGCTATACATGAGCAAATATATATAATAAGCAAAATGAAGATTATACTCCATGCTATATATATCACTTTTGTTTTTCTTATGTATCAGCTATAAAATGAGCCTCTTACTAAATATATAAAGGAGATTTTCCTTACCTTTTCATCCTTATTTTTCCCTACCTAGCTGCATTATTAATTTTATTTTTATTACTTTTTATAATTATAGCTAATCCTTTCATTGTCTCCATGTCAAATTCAGGAATTTTCGAGCGCTAATTAATGACGTTCTCCAAGTCTTAGGCTACTGTATTCAGCCAATGGGGATATCTACTTTTATTTTTGTTTCCAATAAGCCACAATAAGAAGTACTTATATTATATGAGTGGCCTCTCAAGCTAAGAGTGATTGTAATCATAAACTTGAGTGAATGTATTATTGTTACGTTGTTGGTAATTTATTTCAACTTAATTAACATATTATATTATATATATATATATATATATATATATATATATATATATATATATATATATAATATATATATTATATAATATAATATATATATATATATATATATATATAATATATATATATATATATATATATATATATATATATATATATATATATATATTATGGTGTCCAATCTGCTCTTGAACGCTTCAAACTCCAATGTTAAAGTCATACTACCTCTATTTTTTTAGTTGCAATATTCATCTTTTTGTACAAACTTTAAGAAATGAGAAAAAAGAATATAATTGACCCACTTGCCCCTGCTACTAGTACTGTAATTAAATTGGAGAGAGTAGGTGAAGTAAGGGTAATATAGTCAAATTATCCCAACAGCTTTTCTAAAAAGGAAAATGTTGCAACTAATAAAAAACACCTAAAAGTAGAGATTGTTGCAACTAAATAAGAGGTAGTATTATAATAATATTAATACTTCTTGCGTTCCATAATGAGTGAAACACTTCTCTAAAAAGCACTCACATAAAATAGAGAAGTGTTCCATTTAATTATAGAACGGAGGAAGTATAACTTATCGTGCCTTTGAATAATTAGTAAATTCATCTTAATATGTTTTCTTTTACTATTTTGTACTATAAGTCTCTTCTATAAAACAGGTAGTTAATATAATGCTTTCATTTGTAAAATAAATAATAAAAAAATAATGCTTTATTTTACCATTACATGTTTTGTAAAAATAACTAGTTTTTTCCCGGACATGCCTCGGGTCAGTTACAATAAACAAATATGTTATTTTTTTTTATTTCATATTTTATTCTGCTACTTTTCGCAATTTTTGTCCATTAAGAAATTGGAAAATTCACGTCGCGACGTGATAAGTAAAAAAAAAAAAACTTTGAGTTTGTAAGCAATACCTTAAAAAGAATTCTGGTAAGAGAATCTGACATCAAATTCTCTTGGAAGTTACGTAATAAGATTGTTAAAGATGTACTCTCTCCATTTTTTTTAATTGGTACATTTTCCTTAAATGGTTGTTTTTTTAAAAAATTTCTGCAGTTTTTTATTTGGCACCCATAAATTGATATTTTATATTTGTTTTTCTCTTTTTCGATCCAAAAATACTACTTTTCACATTTTCTCATTATTTTACATTAATACACTCTAATTTGAAAGTGAAATGGCATAAATGGTTGTGCATACAACAATAGCAATAAAAAAAATGGAGGGAGTATATACTTGTTAAGTCTTTTTAGTTAATTACAATTATTACAAGACTTTTAAACAACAAAGTCATAGTGTATTGATGGTTAAGCGCTTACTTTTCATTTCAAAGGTCACGTGTTCGATATCTTTCACTTACACATTTTTTTAAAAGTGAGGAGTATACATGAACATAAACATTTGCGTTAGAAATTTGAGGAGAGTGTCACGTGGCACATAAACGTTCTTTCGCACGCCTTTTAATATATTTCTATAGATATAATAATATAAGGCGGTATTGTTGAAAGAAAAAAATATTTCTCCTTATACTTCATGCATGTAGAGTCTTGTTAGATACGTCGTCTCAAAATGTATTTTTATAAAATCAATCTTTTACAATTTTTTCTTATGCATAATTATAAATTGTTATTTCCCTAGGAACACTACAAGAGGGGGGGTGAATTGTAGGTGTAGAAATAAACGTAACTATTTGCGGAAATTAAAACTTAAACGAATAAACAAGCTAAAGGAACACAAGGAATTTTTACGAGGAAAAACTTCTTGGGCCCAACAAGAAGAAACAACCTCGACCACTAGGGATTTTAAACTCAACACTTTCACTAATTAGGCCAAACAACCCTGTTACAACCTAACTCTAACTCGAGCCCTACCTTGAGTTCCTAAACTCAAGTTCCTGAACCACTGTTCCCTTAACAGTAGTTCCTCTCAACTTCACTCGAAGTTTTCTCACACATACAAGCTTCACTCAAAGCCTTTCTCTTACAGAACTTCACTCAAAGTTCCCTTACCCAAAAACCAAAATACAATTGATCGAAATAAGCTTAGTGGAATTAGAGTAAGAAGGCAAAGAACAAATGGCTATTATGAGAGAATGAAGGCACTGACACTTAATAAGTTAAACTCACTTAATTACTTAGTCAGACACAATTTGGAACTTATCTAGACTTCTATATTATAGTGTTAATCATGAAGAACGTGGGATTAATGTTAGAGTACACGTTTTAATCCATTTACCCATGATGTTCCTTCCCCTAAGGAACACGTTTTACATCATGTCCCATGATCCCATGAACTATAAATGAACGTGGATAAAATGCAGCCATTACTCCTAAATAATAGGAGTTCCTTCAACATTATCCGAAAATCAGTTTTTATAAACTCTTTTTATCTTTAAATCTGAATTTCTAATCTTTAAGAAAATAATATCTTTGAAATAAAATCTTTCTAACAACCGGATATTTATTTTCTTATTTTCCGAAAAATAATATCTTTTCCAAAACAGATTTTCTTTTTAAAACTGATTTTATCATTTGAAATTAGAAATAACTAATTTCCTATAATCTAGGCATGACTTACTCCATTATCTTTTAACCGTTAACTAAGTACACGCCTAAGTCTAGTTCCTTATATTAGTTCAGTTCCTTTAACATATTTACTAAGTGCCACTTAGTTTGTTCCTTACAGAGGAACAAACGCTTCATTCTCAAATATTCTGCCACAGTTCCTTACCATTCTTCTTTTGTTCCTTTACATTGGAACTAGAAAATAAAACGCCTAGCTTCTATTATTCTTGATCCAATGCTTGCTCCAGTATCAACATAGAAACTTCTTTACTTAGCCTTTGAAATCCTCTCTTGACTTCTTCATTGACTTTGTATTCTCCCAGTTCCTTGCATTGATACCTTAGACACCATACACTTAAATAATTCATTAGTTCACTACTTAGTTTGTTCCTTTGTTTCTTTGTCATTATCAAAACTAGGGTTCAACAATTTCCCCCTTTTTGATGATGACAACAAAGGTACAAACTAAGGAAAATAACAAATAATATAAGTGAATGAAAATAAAAACATAAAGAAGAAAATGAAAAATAAAACACAATATATGAGTAACTGAAGTTTTTGATTTTTCATTTACCTTAACCTATTTTCGATTTTTCATTTACCTTATTCAATTTTTTTAATTTTTTCAACTTTTATTTTTTTAAGTTTATGTACAGTTTGTTCCTTAAATCCTTTTCCCCCTTTGTCATCCTCAAAAAGAATAGACTCTGCATGAATTGATGAATTGATTTAACACCTTAAGACCAATATGCAAGCACCATTAGTGGTTAAGTTAGAAAATCAAAGAGTAAACTTGCTCAAACATCAATCACATAATACTAGCCATTCCAAGGAAGAAATTATGCAAAGCATTTAGAAACATAGACAATATAGCAAAAGTCATTGATTATATAGCACTTGTTCCATAACAAAACAAAGAAAGAAAAGAAAAAGAAGAAACAAAAGTTGTGTTCCTTGATGAAAGAAACAGGAACAACAAAAAACAATAAAGAAACTAAGAAAGGGAAGGGGAATGGTGTTCCTCTACAACTTCTTCTTCAACCACATCCTCCAACTTTTTCATCACCACCCCTGATGTAGTTCAACCTGTTCCTTCAGCTCCTCCAAGTACGAGCCATAGGTCCATCTTCTTTTCTGCGCAACCACGGTATCACTCAATTTCTTCATAAGACTTATCATAGTATCAGTTTTGGCATCCAAAGTCCAATGAAGATGATTGTAAAATTTTATCATATGTTGTGCAGGAAGGCAGACTTCATTAACCCAGTTAGTGTCATCCGGATTTTCCTGTTCCTTACCCTTGGAACTAGAGGCAGATGGGGGATGTTGTGAAGGAACTGGGGAGGTTTGAGTGGAAGGCTCATCTGTTCCAGGAATGGAAACAGAAGGTGAAGGGTGATAAATGGGAGGAAGAAATGGTGGTGTGGGTGGAAGAGTTGTGGAGGTGGAAGCAAAAGGATTTGGTCCTTTTATTTCATCCTTCAACTGCTCAAAACTTGAAGGAACAGAGAAGGACGAAGGTGAAATGGAGGGTATTTTTGTGAAGGAACAGAGAGTTTGGGAGATGGTGGAGGTAGTGGTTCCTTGAGAGTGAGGGTACCTGTTCCTCATTATCCGAAAGGACTAAAGGAGAGTCCTCATTGGAAGGAACAGGAACAGGAGCAATTTTTCGACGAGTGCTCTTTCTCACTCTCAAAGGAACAGAGGGTTTAGGCTTAGTGGCAATGTGTTTGCGCCTCTTAGGTTTGTTCCTCGGTGTAGGAACAGACAGGTTATCCAAATTACATCATTTCTCTTCTAATCAGTTGGAGGCAGTTTTCTTTTTCCTGAGGAACTGGAACCATTTTCCTTGAATGAGAACACCTTCTTGGACAGACAACCAAGTCCATTTAGGGTCTTCTCATTCAAGATGTTCCCTTGTTTGATCCTATGGTGGTCCAACCGTAAGTCTTACTTCAAATGATGAAGTAAAGATTATAAGGCACCGTACCAATCACACAATGTTTTCAATACAGTGAGTTAATGTTGAATGAAGAGGGAAGGGAATTATTTGTATGTGGTGGTCAAGCAAAACATGTAACACATATCCAAGAGACCCACTTCATTCCTCTTTTCAGTTCGAGGAATGAGTGCTCTCCAAACCAAGTTAAACAGTACTTTGTGAAGGGGAGAGAGTAGGTTATGGTTAATTTTGTTTTGGCCAGCTGTTCCTCCAAAATATTCTAAGATTTTGTCTTGAGGAAAATTCGGAAAGGAAACAGTTCCTTTCCTTTTAAAATACAAATCAGTTCCTTTGCAAGGAACTTCCCATACTTTGCTTAAAGTTGCTTGATTAAACCTTATTTTCTTGCCTCTAACTTCAGTTGTGCAAGTTCCATTAGTATTAACAAAATTTGCACAAAACTCGTCCATAGCTAGAGGAACAAGAGCATTATTAAAGGCGAATTCAAACAAGAATTCCATGCCTTGTTCCTTTAGAATGGAGTGTTAATTCTAGAAATTCAATTTTATTTGCCCATTCTAAATCGACGCAAAACCCAAGACATACCTAGATTCACTTCGTTCGACCCTTTTCTTGGAAGACGAAGAAACAGTTCCTTTGGAAGGAACAGGTGCAGTTTTTTCTTCTTCCCCCTGAGATTGTTCCGGGGTTTCTTCTTCATCATCTTCCCCAATAATTTTCTCTTCTCATGCTCCTTCTAGGAGATTCTAATTGCTGTTCCTCTATGGGGTTTTCTTGAATTATGTCGGTTTCAAGGGTTTTAGTTGGAGATGAAGAAATTTCCATTTTTGAAGTGTCGGTTGTTTTTGGTGTTGGAAAAGGTGAGTTTCTTGAAGTTTTTGCCATGATTTAGAAGGTTTGGAGGTTTTTATGGAGTATCAAAGGGTGTGATGAGGTTTCGGATTTGGTGAAGATGAAGCGTTTGAGAGGAACACGGTTTCTTAGATGAATTGAAAAGGAAGTTTTGCATGTAATAGTAATTATGACACGCGGGAAAGAAATAAAGCAAAAAAATAAAAAAATAAAAAGAAAGAAAACGAAAAGATAAAAAGAACCAAGATTTAATTAAACTGGTTCCCCTTAATTTTTGGGATTTTATCGGATTTTTCGGATTTTTATGAATTTTAATTTTTGAAAGAAAATAAATGCTAAGGAACTTGTGCTATAGGAACAACTAATGCTACATTCAATATCCTTCATACTATGCATGTTTCTTGACCTTAGGAACAGTAAGGGGAGTATTATGTGACATTTGTGAGTTGTTTAGTTTCTTTGACTTCATGGTTATGTTTTCAACATTCCAATTTGCAATGGTCTTAGGCAATTAAACACAATTATTTTTAGCACACAAAGTCACTCAAATTGATTCAAACATGGGGGAATTGACATAGGAACAATCACTTAATTTTTATTAAGCCTAACTCAAGCCTTAATTTCTCATATCTATCTCTTTGCAAAGGCTTAGTTAGGATATCAGCAATCTGATAATCAGTTTGACAAAACTCAAGTTTGATCAAACCTTTTTCGACATTTTCTCTTAAAAAGTGATGTCTAATATGTATATGCTTTACTCTAGAATGATGCACTGGATCTTTAGATATACTTATAGCACTTGTATTGTCACAATAAATAGGAACACATTCAAAGTTTATTCCATAGTCACTAAGTTGTTGTTTTATCCAAAGCATTTGAGAGCAACATGCAGCAGCAGCTACATATTCTGCTTCAGCAGTGGATAAAGCAACTGTGTTTTGTTTCTTGGTACTCCAAGATATTAAACTATGACCAAGGAATTGTGCCATACCTGAGGTGCTTTTCCTATTAACAAGATCTCCAGCATAATCTGCATCTGCATATCCTTTTAGTTCGAATGTATCACTTCTTGGATAGTAGAGTCCAAGATCATCTGTTCCTTTAAGGTATCTAAGAATTCTCTTCACAGCAGTGAGGTGAGACTCCTTTGGATTTGCTTGAAATCTAGCACACAAACCAACACTGAAAGCTATGTCTGGACGACTAGCAGTTAGATATAAAAGTGAACCAATCATTCCTCTAAATTTTGTTTGATCAACACTTGTTCCTATGGAGTCTTCATCTAATCTAGTTGAAGTTCCCATAGGAGTGTGATTTTCTTTGAATTTTCGAGGCCATATTTCTTTAATAGTTCCTTTATGTATTTTTGTTGGTGAACAATTATACCTTTTTCAGTTTGTTTGATTTGTAGTCCAAGAAAGAAATTTAACTCTCCCATCATACTCATTTCAAATTCATTGCTCATGAGATTTGAGAATTCTTTGCACAATGTTTCATTAGTAGCTCCGAATATGATGTCATCAACATATATTTGAACAAGCAAAATATCAGTTCCTTTAGATTTTAGGAACAAGGTTTTATCAACCTTTCCTCTTTTAAAGTTATTTTCTAAAAGGAACTTAGATAATCTCTCATACCATGATCTAGGTGCTTGTTTTAACCCATAAAGAGCTTTATCAAGCTTGTAGACATGATTTGGGAGATTGTTATTTTCGAAACCAGGGGGTTGTTCAACATATACATCTTCGTTTAGATAGCCATTTAAAAATGCACACTTAACATCCATTTGATATAATTTAATCCCATGTAAGCAGCAAATGCAATTAAGATTCTAATGGCTTCTAATCTAGCTACAGGAGCAAAGGTTTCTTCATAATCAATTCCTTCTTGTTGGTTATAACCTTTTACTACAAGTCTAGCTTTGTTTCTTACAATGGTTCCATATTCATCTAGTTTGTTTCTAAACACCCATTTTAAGCCAATTACTTTTTGTTGTTTAGATGAAGGAACTAGATGCCATACCTTGTTTCTTTCAAACTCATTTAATTCAGCTTGCATTGCAATAATCCAATCAGAGTCAGTTAAGGCTTCTTCATGATTTCTTGGTTCCATCATTGATAGGAACGCATGAAATGCACAAAAGTTCCTTAACTGAGATCTAGTTTGCGTACCTTTGGATATGTCGCTGATTATGAGTTCCACAGGATGTGACTTTTGTAATCTCCAAGGTTTTGGTTGAAACTCTCTTATAGGAACATGTTGTTCCTCATGAGTTCCTTGAGTGGATGAGGAACTCTGCTCAGTTGTTCCTCTGTTAGCCTCGGTGGACTCAGTTCCTTCATTTAGAGGAACAGGAGTATCTTCTCCTCCTTGAGGAACAGGAAATCATTGATCTCATTATTTTGAATTCCTCGTTCCTTTCCTCTTTCACTTCTTCTTCTTCTTGTGAATCTGTGTTCCTTGACTAGGTTGCGCTAACCCTATCTCATAGTCATCAACCTGTATGCTTGGATTATGTTTGTCAGATTCATCAAAGATTACATGAATCACTTTCTTCAACACACATAGTTCTCTTGTTATATACTCTATAAGCTTTACTATGTGAGGAGTATCCTAAAAATGTTGCTTCATCACTCCTTGCATCAAATTTTCCAAGATTATCTTTTCCATTATTATGCACATAACATTTGCATCCAAATGTTCTAAATAGGTGATGTTTGGTTTCTTTCCAAAGTAAAGTTCATAAGGAGTTTTATTAATGATAGGTCTCATCATGGCACGATTAATTATGTGACAAGCAGTATTAACAGCTTCAGCCCAAAAGTTCCTTGGAAGTTCACTAGCAATTAACATGGTTCTAGACATTTCCTCCAAAGTTCTATTTTTCCTTTCTACAACACCATTTTGTTGTGGTGTTCTAGGGGCAGAAAAATTATGATCTAGGCCATTATCTCTGCTTAGGTCATCAAATTTATAATTTTCGAATTCCTTGCCATGATCTGATCTAATGTGCATTATTTTATGTCCACTTAGGTTTTGAACTCTTTTAGCAAAGACAAGGAACTCATCATAAGTTTCATCTTTACTAGAGAGAAAAAAACCCAAGTGTACCTAGAGTAGTCATCTACAATCACAAGTACATACTCTTTCCACTTCTGCTTTGAATTCTCATGGGTCCACATAAGTCCATATGAATTAACTCTAATGGTTTAGTGGTATTACAATCGTTTTAGATTTGAAAGAGGATCTTACTTGCTTACCTCATGCACATGCATCACAAACTTGATCAATGTGGAATTTTATTGATGGTAATCCTAAAACAAGGTCTTTTGATCTAAGTTTCTCAAGTAATGAAAAGCTAGCATGTCCTAGACGCTTGTGCCATAGAAGTGAATCATCTTCAATAACACTAAGACAAGTTAAATTGATTTGAGGAACAAGGTCTAGATCCACAATGTATGTGTTCCCTTTCCTTGTTCCTTCCAACATAACCTTCTTAGTTTTAATGTTGATGATTAAGCATTTTTCCTTATCAAATTTTACAGTATTTCCTTTGTCACAGAATTGAGAAATGCTTAATAGATTATGTTTTAGACCTTCAACTAAAAATACATTTTCAATGGAGTGTAATGGTGACTTACCGACCTTACCCATAGCAACAATGTTACCTTTCTTATTATCACCAAATGTTACACTGCCACCTTCATAGGTTGTGAGTGAGAGAAACTTCGTTTTGTCTCCTGTCATGTGCTTGGAACAACCACTATCGAGATACCAAGTGTTGTTCCCCCTCACTCCAACCTGCAAAAATCAACTAGTTGTTAGTTGAAGGAACCCCATCTTTCGTGGGTTCCTGTTCTTGACTAGGATTTGTTTTGACAACCCATTTTTTCTTACTTATTGTCACATTTTTCCCAATCATCTCAGATTTTAGTTGACATTGATTTATGTAATGACCTACCTTGCCACAATACATACAGAACTTATCACTAGGTAGATCAACATATTTCTTTGTCTTGTTCCTTTTCTTGTAGTTTTCAAAACCAAGACCTTCCTTCCTTTTGGTCTGTGGTTTCTCAATCCACTTAGGAACTTTCATGATTTTGCCTCTGTTCCTTGCGACAACCAGTTCCTTTTTAAGATTACAGATCTGTTCCTTTAAAAATTTTTCTCTTTATTTATTTTTTCAATCTCAGATCTGTATCCTTTCAAAGGGGTTGATCTTATATCAAAGGAACTCAGAACAGGGACAAATTCCTTCAAGTGTGAAATCTCTAAATTAATTAGATAATTTTCATTTTTCAAACTCTCATAACATTCTTTGATTTTTAAGTTTTTATCAAACAAATCAAAAAATCTAGTTTCGACATCAGTTCTCATTTTCTTAAGCCATTCTATGTGTTCCTTGCAAACCTTTAAGGCTTGTTCCGTTTGTTCACGTTTTTCACGTTCATCTCTACATTCAAGAATTGCATCATAAAGAAGATCATATATTTCAGTCCTAGTTTTACCATCTAGTTCTGACTCAAGTCCATGTTGACTTACCTCAATTTTTCTTCATCTTCTTTTTCGTCGATGTTTGCCATAGGCAAAGGTTTGCTGTTTCTTCAGTTGGTTGTTCCTCTTCTTCTTCCGTCTCTGAATCTCCCCAAGCAGCTATCATAGCTTTGCGCACATTTGCCTTAGAGAAAGGTGCTTTTGATTCTTTGTTCCTTTCAGCAAAGCGTTCCTTGTTCCTTTCTTTGGTTTTGTCGTTTTCCCAAAGAGGACATTCTTTGATGAAGTGATCTGTACTTCCACATTTATGACAAGCAGCTTTGTTAGAAAATTTCTTAGTTTTACCTTTGAAGTTTCCATTCTTCATGTTCCTGTACATCTTTCGAAATTTTCGAACCATGAGGGCTGCTTCTTCTTCTTCAGAGTCCGAATCATCTTCATCATCTGCTTTGAGAGCAATTGATTTTGATTTGGAGCTTTCACCATATTCAGTATCAAGGTGAAGCTCATGAGTCATAAGTGACCCTGCCAGCTGTTCTAAGTTGAACTTAGTGAAGTCTTTTGTTTCTTGAAGAGCCGTGACTTTAGCCATCCATCTGTCCTTAGGAAGACTCCTAAGAACTTTCGAACCTGTTCCTCAGATGAAATAAACTTTCCAAGAGAAGCCAACTCATTTATAATGTTAGTAAAACGAGTAAACATGTCTCGGATGCTTTCTTTGGATTTCATGCAGAACAGTTCATATTGATTCATAAGTAAATCAATTTTCGATCTTTTAACTTCATTAGTTCCTTCGTGGGTTACTTCTAGTAAATCCCATATTTGCTTTGCGGATTTGCATCCCATGATCCTATTATGTTCATGGGGTCCAAGTCCACAATGCAATAGTTTAATAGCCATGGCATTTACTTCCATTTTTTCAAAATCAGATTTTCATAATCAGAGAGGGGTTTAAGAGTTACCTCATTTTTGTCATTTGTAGTTGTGACTTCGAAATCACCAACTTCAATGACTCTCCATACCTGATAGTTTTCAGCCTTGATGAATATCTCCATGCGGTTCTTCCAATAGTTGTAGTACTTCCCATTGAACATAGGAGGCCTTTGAGTGGAATAACCTTCTTCAAGTTTCTCGGTGGTATTCATTGTTCCTTGGATCTTTTCTCTCAATAGGGTTTCCTATCTTACGTGAGTTCTAGCTCTGATACCAATTGTTATTTCCCTAGGAACACTACAAGAGGGGGGGTGAATTGTAGGTGTAGAAATAAACGTAACTTTTTGCGGAAATTAAAACTTAAACGAATAAACAAGCTAAAGGAACACAAGGGATTTTTACGAGGAAAAACTTCTTGGGCCCAACAAGAAGAAACAACCTCGACCACTAGGGATTTTAAACTCAACACTTTCACTAATTAGGCCAAACAACTCTGTTACAACCTAATTCTAACTCGAGCCCTACCTTGAGTTCCTAAACTCAAGTTCCTGAACCACTGTTCCCTTAACAGCAGTTCCTCTCAACTTCACTCGAAGTTTTCTCACACATACAAGCTTCACTCAAAGCCTTTCTCTTACAGAACTTCACTCAAAGTTCCCTTACCCCAAAAACCAAAATACAATTGATCGAAATAAGCTTAGTGGAATTAGAGTAAGAAGGCAAAGAACAAATGGCTATTATGAGAGAATGAAGGCACTGACACTTAATAAGTTAAACTCACTTAATTACTTAGTCAGACACAATTTGGAACTTATCTAGACTTCTATATTTATAGTGTTAATCATGAAGAACGTGGGATTAATGTTAGAGTACACGTTTTAATCCATTTACCCATGATGTTCCTTCCCCTAAGGAACACGTTTTACATCATGTCCCATGATCCCATGAACTATAAATGAACGTGGATAAAATGCAGCCATTACTCCTAAATAATAGGAGTTCCTTCAACATTATCCGAAAATCAGTTTTTATAAACTCTTTTTATCTTTAAATCTGAATTTCTAATCTTTAAGAAAATAATATCTTTGAAATAAAATCTTTCTAACAACCGGATATTTATTTTCTTATTTTCCGAAAAAATAATATCTTTTCCAAAACAGATTTTCTTTTTAAAAACTGATTTTATCATTTGAAATTAGAAATAACTAATTTCCTATAATCTAGGCATGACTTACTCCATTATCTTTTAACCGTTACAACACGCCTAAGTCTAGTTCCTTATATTAGTTCAGTTCCTTTAACATATTTACTAAGTGCCACTGAGTTTGTTCCTTACAGAGGAACAAACGCTTCATTCTCAAATATTCTGCCACAGTTCCTTACCATTCTTTCTTTGTTCCTTTACATTGGAACTAGAAAATAAAACGCCTAGCTTCTATTATTCTTGATCCAATGCTTGCTCCAGTATCAACATAGAAACTTCTTTACTTAGCCTTTGAAATCCTCTCTTGACTTCTTCATTGACTTTGTATTCTCCCAGTTCCTTGCATTGATACCTTAGACACCATACACTTAAATAATTCATTAGTTCACTACTTAGTTTGTTCCTTTGTTTCTTTGTCATTATCAAAACTAGGGTTCAACATAAATATTAATTAATGCTAAAAATTATGTATTTTGGCAAACATGCCAAGTCCATTTGGTATATCTTTTAGAAAACATAAGAAAATCAACCTAAGGCTACACAGTTTGGTTGACCAAGAAATGAAATGATAGTTAAAAGAAAAAAAAAAAAAGAACAAACAAATTCAGTTTTGTTAACCCACAAGCTAATTGTGTGCCAATTCTTTCATTTATTGTTATTATTATAATGTCCCCCTCAATTTCTAAAATTATTTTTAAATCACATATGTTAGAATTTATAGATCAATCCACAAGCTACTGAACTGAAGGTGATGAAGCTGAATTAGATATCCATTGATGAATGATGATACCATCTTGAGAATAAGGTAAAGAGAGAGTGGTGTTTGTGACAATTGAATGTACAATTGAAGAGTGCATCTAATAATTTAATAATTTATTTCATGGCATTTGAGTTTCTTTTACAAAAGAACCGGTAGTTCATAAGATGTTACGCCATAATTACACCAAGAATTTGTGATAATTTTATTAAATTGATGGAGTAATTCCTACCAACAACCTCAAATAATTGAAATGGAAATTTCAGGAAATTCAATCTCAATATGAAAAATCAAGGGTATCTTTCAATAATTACATTAGTAATTCATTACTATAGTTATGAGACTATGTGAGGTCGTGGAATGTATATAAACTAGAATTTTAGCCCCGCTGACGTCTCGGGTTAGTTTCAATTATTAAATATATTATTATCTATAAATTTTATAATTGAATTAGGGTCTGTTCTCCCCAACTTATTTTCAGTTCTACTTAGGGCTGTTCTCCCCAACTTATTTTCAGTTCAGTTCAGTTCAGCTCAGTTCAGTTTAGATTAGTTCAGTTCAGTTAGCCTCCATTCTTTTATAACCATTTTGTTAAATATTATTATTATGTTGGTCTAATTTATTTTACTAATTACTCTTATTATTATTATTATTATTATTATTATTATTATTATTATTATTATTATTATTATTATTATTATTTATTTATTTTTATATCATTATTATTAAGTATTATTATTATTATTTCTATATATTATTTTGTTTATTATAGCTTTACTCATTATTATTACTATTATTATCAGGATGAACATGGTTTAGGTCAAAAGTATAAATAAACCCACGTTTTTTAGCCCATAAACCAACCAAATCACGTTAAAACGGTTAACTCCCTCCGTTTCCTAAAGATCTTCCTTGTTACCGTTTCTACAGATACCAAGGAGAATCCATTTTTGTGGGGTGAGGGGTGGTAAAGTAGGAGAGAGAAAGAGAGTAAAATTGAATTAATAATATAATGGTGGACCATATGATAGCTAGGGACATGAGAGGGTAAAAAGGGGAAAGAAAATTCCAAATAAGGAATAAAGTAAAAGAGGAAAGATCTTTTGAGACGCACTTAAACGGATAGAGGGAAGATCTTTAGGAAACGGAGGGAGTATGATGCAATTTTGTGCGGTCCGACCCAATCATTATTTTTTTTACTAAATATTATTATATTATTAAATCTAATTATTAAAATAGTAATAGTAATTTACTTCATAGATATTATTGTTATTATATAATCATCATAAGGTATTAATATATTAATATAAATAATATAAAATAATTATTATTAATTATCATTATTATCAATAATAATAATAATAATAATAATAATAATAATTTATTTATTTATAACTATCATTTAAAATAATACAAGATACTATTATTATTATTCATTATAATTATTATTTAATATTCATATTATTACTGTTTAAATATTATTATTATGTTTATTACATTCAATTTAATTCAATTAAGTTTAATTCAATTTCGATATAATTCAATTCAGTTCAGTTCAATTCAGTTCAATTGTTTTATGCCGAAAAGAACAGGCCCTTAGCTCGAGATTGACGCAAAAAGTTGCCAGTCGAGTCTGCATAACTTAAACTCGAACTTCACTCACATTATTGACCCTCCTACCTACACTTTCAAGTGTTGAACATATTTTCTTGTTTTATCTCATCTTATATTCTTTCTATTCTTTTTTTCTTTCTTTTTAAAATGCTTTTGTTCCTTATTCTCTCATTTCTTTCGGTATTGCTTTTTCTTTTTGTGCTAGCAACTAGAAAGCAATGCGTAGATGGTGCACCAAGGTGTAGGATGAGCATCCTGCACCTTGTCCAAAACGCAAGGCAAGAAGAATAAAACGCACAATTCAACATGCAAAAAGTAATTGATTTGACAGCCAATGTACATTCCCCTTACATCCAATGTACAAAATCGAAAATTCAAAAAGTAAATGATTTTGACATTTACTGTTCACCATTTAATAACTGATTTGATGTCCCCCATATACTGTTCACCACTTCTCTCTTTTCCACACTCAACCTCCTTGTATATTCTTGGCTTCGTGTTGTTCATTAACAAATCAAAATGTACAATGACAGCCCCCCAGCTGAAAGTAACCCAATTCCTGAAGCTGATGTTAAGTGAGTAATTTGCAATCTTTGTACACTAGGTGTGTTGATGTTTGTTCACTAATGAAATTCAATATGTACAATTACAGTCTCATACCGAAATTCACCACTTCTCTCTTTTCCACACTCAACCTCCTTGTACATCTTGGCTTCATGGTTGTTCATTATAAAATCAAAATGTACAATGACAATCCCCCAGCTGAAAGTAACCCAATTCATGAAGTTGATGTCAAGTGAGTAATTTGCAATCTTTGTACACTGGGTGTGTTGATGTTTGTTCAGTAATGAAATTCAATATGTACAATTACAGTCCCATACCGAAATATGTCAAGTGAGTAATTTCCATTCTTTGTACACTGGTGTGTTTGATGTTTGTTCACTAATGAAATTCAATATGTACAATTACATTCTCATACCGAATTCAATAAAATCACAATGTACATTGATGGTCATTGCTTTGATCACTGAAAATCCCTAAATGTACACTCGTAGATTATTGTACACCAAACCATATGCATTTGTACATTAAAAAAATTGTTTCACGTGATGAGAGAGAAAGAGCTGGTCCACTTTCAAAAATATTGCCATAAGTCAGCCACATGGGCAAGGTGTAGGATGCTCATCCTACACCTCGGTGCAGGATCTAATTTGCGACTAGAAAGAGCTTGAGTAGTCCCCTATTCTTCTTTTTCTAATTGATAAGTCACGTGGAAGATTATTTTGCAATATTTTTTTTGGTAAGACCCACCTTATCTATATAAATATATTAAAAGACGTGCATAAACAAGAAACTGTGCCACGTGGCACTATTTTTGAGAAAGTTTTAATTCATGTAATCCATGGACAAACTTTTTTTTTTAGAAATTACGTAGTATGAGTTTGATCCCGAGACCTAAGTACATATACTAAAGTTTTAACCACTAGGCTAAGTTGTATTTAGTGTTATTATCATAAAGTATTATATTAATAAATAAAAATATTTTTTAACCCGGGGCATAGCTCGGGCCTAATAACTAGTTTGCAACTTAAGAGGCGACTTTAAAGTTAAAGAGGTCACTCTACAATTTAAAGGGATTACTTTTAGATAATGAATTACTTTTGTATCTCAAACTCTAATGTTTCTTTTTAGCAAATTGTTACCTTCAGCGGTCGTAAATGAGATTTTTTTAATTATCTTTTTAATTCATGATAACTATTTCATCTACTCCAGGTCTTATCTATAAAGAGCAACCCGTCTTCACGATAATAATTAAAAAAATATAACACTAACTGAAATCAAATTTAAATATATATATTATTGTATTAAATAGCCTTTACGATCTATTAAAGTCAAATCTAATGATTTTATTATTTGTTATTGTGGTCATGCTAGTTTTTGGGTTACTTTTTTTTTTAACTATGATAAGAAACAGGAATATACTTTTAAGTACAAAAAAGTACTTTTGATTTCTCCCCTTACAAAAAATAGTACCCTTCATTACCAATGGATAAAAAAAATCTTAATGTCATTTTAATTACTTATAAGAGCGAGAGTAATAAGATGGTAGTGTAGTTGGTGTTTGGATCCTATAGAGTTCTAAAACAACTATTTAAGGTAGAGTTTGACTAACATTAAACATTGAATAAAAAAAACAATGGTTCAAATATTATCTTTTAAAATCCCTTCTATTTTTTCTCATCAAAATCCACACCCAATAATTTCGCCTTCCACCAATATGAGTCCTTGATTTTAAAATCAATGGCTTACCTTATAGAGTTTTTAAAATCAAACTATAGAGAATCTGAACTCGTGTAGTGGTTTACATGCATAGCTGTACCTTCAATACTTGAGGTTGTGATCGGAGAATTGATGATTCACTGTTCAGTTTTTATCTACATGATTTATTAGTGTTTAAGATAAAGAATCTGATTCAGTCTAAAGGAGTCTTTCCGCGTACCTTTTGGAATGGATTTTGTAAAACTTTGATCTACCAAGTACCAATATGGCAATATGTGTAAGTGGATTCTTGTGGCACCTTCCCGGCGTCATGATCATGAATCTTATCTTCTGAGTTATGCTATATGTGTAAGAGAGCAATATAATCCTCTAATTTATTTTAGAGTTATGTTATAAAATGGAAATCAGTTGTGAATTTATGAAATTTTTTTGTATCAACCAATGTAATAAATGATCAAGTAGAATTTTTTGCACGCGATGCGTGCTTGAAATTTTTTTCAAAACAAAACTCGATTTTTCGGCATAGGAGTCAAAATTGAAACATTAGACATACGAAGTATAATTGTTTTTGGTTGCAAAATTTGATTGGTTTAGTTTATGTAACTTAAGTCTCTCACCATTCTTTTTGTTTTTTTTTTTAACTTTTCAAAGTTTAATTCTATGAACAAAATAGAAATTTTATTGAATTTATTTTATGATTTCTAATATTATAATTGTTTAGTTGATTTTTAAATTAAGTACATTACTTCATAAATGTAAAGAAAGTGGACACTTTGATTTCAAGTCAATTTTTCATAGGTTGTAGTTTGTAAGTGAATTTTTAAGTTTTTATAAAGTTTCCTCATTTTAGTGATTTGCATAACATAAATTATGCAGTTTTATGATTGTAGTTGACTTGTGAGTGATTATTTTAATTATATTTTTGGTATTTTTGTTTGAAGTCTCCTTTGATTTGTAAGTGAATTTGTAATTTAGAATGGAAGGGTGTAATATAGTCTCTATATTCGGGGACATCATAAATCCCCCCCTTCCCTTATATAATAAAAGATATGTTGTATTTTAATTCTTGAATGATATTTTACATAAACCTTTTACCTTGAAATTATCGCTATTATATAATAGAAAAAGATAGGTCCAAATGTATGTAAATTTTCATTATATATAGGAAACACTAATAAAAAAGTAAATAATTTTTTTTCTTGTCTAACTTCTAAATTCTGATTTCACTACAAATACACCTCTATTTTTATCTATGACTCACCATTAATTGTGAATGGTTCTTGAGAATAGTGATTCTAAGTAAATTTTTGTAAATATTTTGTATGGTATTGACGTTCTAGGCTATTAGTTTTAGTTTGTATGTTAATTTTAAGTTTTAATAAAGTTTCCTGATTATTTAGTGATTTACGTGATTTTTATAACGTGATTTTCTCAATTGTATGAGTGATTTGTAAAGTTTCTTCTTTTAATTAATTAAGTGATTTGTAAGTGAATGTTGTAAATTAATTTTCGATAGTTTTCTTTCAGTGTCGATTTTGATTTTGACATTCCTTTTGTAATTTATGAGCTACTCGAGGTTGACTAGATTAAAACTCGGAAAGAGTGAATTAACTTGACTCGGTGAAAACTTTGACAATACTCGGTCAATACTTAATTCAAGTGAGCTCTACTTAGCTCGAGATTGACGCGAGAAGTTGCGAGTCAAGTCAAGTCAGCCTAACTTAAGCTCGAACTTCACTCACATATATCATTGAAACTCCTACCTACACTTTCAAGTTTTGAACAAATTTTCTTGTTTTTATCTCATCTTATATTCTTTTGATTCTTTTTTTCTTTCTTTTTAAAATGATTTATTTGTTCCTTATTTCTCATTTCTTTCGGTTGCAGGAGACATTGCTTTTTCCTTTTTGTGCTAGCAACTAGAAAGCACTTGAGTAGTCTCATATTCTTTTTTTTCTAATTGATAAGTCACGTGGAAGATTATTTTGCAATAGAGTATTCGGTAAGACCCATTTTATTTGTAACTTAAGAGGGCGACTTTGTAAGTTAAAGAGGCTACTCTACAATGGGCTTTGCTAAACGACGCCCTAAAATTTCCTACTAACGCCCTAAATACGGTATTTTTATACCCTTACATTTTTTTTCTCTCTCCTCCCCTTTGACCCAAAACCAAATTCTATCCTCTATCAAGGACCCAAAACCACCGCATTTCATTTGCTAAACCACTAGCTTCAATTTCCCTCAATTACTATTGTAAGGGTGCTGTGTAAATATATTCCACCATGGTGCTGTGTCTACCTATTTTTGAGTCACACAGCACCGGTGTTGTGTCCACTATGATAGCTAATATATTCCACCATGGTGCTGTGTCTACCTTACATATGCTGCTGTGTAAATATATGCTCCACCGGTGTGTCTTCTCTCTTCCATTTTTTCTTCATTTAATTTTTTTTTTTTAAAAAAAGGGGGGCGCCCACCAAGGACGCCCCACCACCGGTGTGGCGTCCTTGGCAGGCGCTCCACCATGTGGTGGAGCGCCTGACAAGGACGCCTCCACCGGTGGTGGGCGTCCTTGGTGGGCGCCCCAATTTTTTCTGAATTTTTTTTTTTTTAAAATAGGTAGGCGTCCACCATGGACGCCCCACCACAGGTGGAGGCGCCCATAGCAGGCGCCTCACCATGTGGTGGAGCGCCTGCCATGGACGCCTCCACCGGTGGTGGGGCGTCCATGGTGGACGCCTACCTATTTTTTTCAGAAAAGAAATAAAACAAAGGAGAGGAGGGTGTGGGGATACGGCGGTGGTGCTGTGTCGATGGTGGTGCAGTGATGTGGCGGCGGTGGAGGTGCGGCAGCGGTGGTGAACTTTGTCAACTTGTTTGGTTTTTTTTTTTAATAAACATTATGAGAGGTGGTAGTGTTGGTGGTGGTGGAGGGGCATGAAGGTGGTGGTGTGTGGAAGAAGAAGGGGAAGTGAGAAAAGAGGAGAAAATAAAAAAAGAAATGAAAATACAAAAATACAGTATTTTATACAAATATAGGGCGTAAATAGGGAATTATAGGGCGTGATTTAGCAAATGAGTTTAAAGGGGTCACTTTTAGATAATAAACTAGTTATTAAGTCTGGGTTATGCCCTGGGTAAGAAAAATTTTTATTTATTAATATAATACTTTATGATAATAACACTAAATACAAACTTACCCTAGTGGTTAAGACTTTATTATATATACTTGAGGTCTCAGGATCAAACCATATACTATGCAATTTCTAAATTTTTTTATTGACATGGATCACATGAACTAAGTAAAACTCCATTGGAAGAGCGCCACGTGGCGCAGTTTCTTATTTATGCACGCCTTTTAATATATTTGTATAGATTACCTTATATCTTAAATTCTCATTGTTTCTTTTTTACACAAAATATTACCTTCAGAGTCTCAAATGAGATAATTTTAAATATCTTTTTAATTCATGATAACTATTTCCTCTTGCTCTAGATCTTATCTATAAAGAATAACCCCCTCTTCACGATAATAATTAAAAAAAATATAACACCGATTGAAATCAAATTTAAATATATATTATTGTATTTGCTATTCTTTTACGATCTGTTAAAGTCCAATCGAATCATTTTATTGTTTGTTACTGTGGTGATACTAATTTTTGGATTACTTTTTTAACTATGATAAGAAACAGAAATATACTTTAAGTACAAAAAAAGTACTCTTGATTTCTCCCCCTACAAAAAAGTACCCTTCATTACCATGGATAAAAAAAAATCTTAATGTCATTTTAATTACTTATATGAGAGTAATAAGATGGTAGTGTAGTGGGTGTTTCGATCCTTTAGAGTTCTAAAACAACTATTTAAGGTAGAGTCTGACTAATATAAAACATTGAATAAAAAAAAAAACAATGACTCAAATATAATCTTTCTAAAATCCCATTTATTTCTTCTCATCAAAATCCACACCCCAATTTTTCCCTCCCACCAATATGAGTCCTTAATTTTTAAATCAATGGCTCACGCACCTTGTAGAGTTTTTAAAATCAAAACTATAGAAGATCCAAACTCGTGTAGTGGTTTACATGCATATCTCTACCTTTAATACTTGAGGTTGTAGATCGGAGAATTGATTCCCTGCTCAATTTTTATCTACAAGAGTTTGGTAGTTGTTTGAGATAAAGAATCTGATTCAGTCTAATGGAGTCTTTCCGCGTACCTTTTGGAATGGATTTTGTAAAACTTTGATCAACCAATGTAATAAATGATCAAGTAGAATCTTTTGCACGCGATGCGTGCTTGAATTTTTTTCAAAACAAAAACTCGATTTCTTCGGCATAGGAGTCAAAATTTGAACATTAGACATACGAAGTATAATTGTTTTTGGTTGCAAAATTTGATTGGTTTAGTTTATGTAACTTAAGTCTCTCACCATTCTTTTTTTTTTTTTTTTACTTTTCAAAGTTTAATTCTATGAACAAAATAGAAATTTTATTGAATTTATTTATGATTTCTAATATTATAATTGTTTAGTTGATTTTTAAATTAAGTACAGTACTTCATAAATTGTAAAGAAAGTGGACACTTTGATTTCAAGTCAATTTTTTCATAGGTTGTAGTTTGTAAGTGCATTTTTAAGTTTTTATAAAGTTTCCTCATTTTAGTGATTTGCATAACATAAATTATGCAATTTTATGATTTTAGTTGACTTGGGAGTGATTATTATAATTATATTTTTGGTATTTTTGTTTGAAGTCTCCTTTGATTTGTAAGTGAATTTGTAATTTAGAATGGGAAGGGGGTAATATAGTCTCTATATTCGGGGACATCATAACTCCCCCCTTCCCTTATATAATAGAGATATGTTGTATTTTAATTCTTGAATGATATTTTACATAAACCTTTTTACCTTGATAATTAATCGCTATTATATAATAGAAATCGATAGGTCCAAATGTATGTAAAATTTTAATTATATATAGGAAACACTATAAAAAAGTAAATAATATTTTCCCCTGTCTAACTTCTAAATTCTGATTTCACTACAAATACACCTCTATTTTTTATCATGACTCACCATTAATTGTGAATGGTTCTTGAGAATAGTGATTTCTAAGTAAAATTTTGTAAATATTTTTGTATGTATTGACGTTCTAGGTTATTAGTTTTAGTTTGTATGTTAATTTTAAGTTTTAATAAAAGTTTCCTGATTATTTGAGTGATTTACGTGATTTTTATAACGCGATTTTCTCAATTGTATGAGTGATTTATAAAGTTTCTTCTTTTAATTAATTAAGTGATTTGTGAGTGAATGTTGTAAATTAATTTTCGATAGTTTTCTTTGAGTGTCGATTTTGATTTGGACATTCCTTTTGTAATTTATGAGCTATTCGAGATTGACTTGATTAAAACTCGAAAGGAGTGAACTTGACTCGGTGAAAGCTTTGACAATACTCGATCAATACTTAATTCAAGTGCGCTCTACTTAGCTCGAGATTGACGCGAGAAGTTGCGAGTCAAGTCAAATTAGCCTTACTTAAGCTCGAACTTCACTCACATATATCATTGACACTTCTACCTACAATTTCAAGTTTTGAACAAATTTTCTTGTTTTTATCTCATCCTATATTCTTTCGATTCTTTTTTTCTTTCTTTTTAAAATGCTTTATTTGGTTCCTTGTTCTCTCATTTCTTTCGGTTGCACCGTTGCAGGAGACATTGCTTTTTTCTTTTTGTGCTAGCAACTTGAAAGCGCTTGAGTAGTCTCCTATATATTCTTTTTTTTTTCTTTTTGAGGGGAATCCTATTTTTTTTTCTAATTGATAAGTCACGTGGAAGATTATTTTGCAATAGAATATTTGGTAAGACCCATTTATTTGTAACTTAAGAGGGGGACTTTGTAACTTAAAGAGGCCACTCTACAATTTAAAGGGTTCACTTTTAGATAATGAACTAGTTATTAGGCCCAGGCTATGCTCCGGGTATGAAAAATTTCATTTATTAACATAATACTTTATGATAATAACACTAAATACAATTCAGCCTAGTGGTTAAGACTTTACTATATGTACTTGAGGTCTCACGATCAAACCCTATACTATGCAATCTCTAAATTCTTTTATTGACATGGATCACATGAACTAATCAAAATTCCCTAGGGAGAGCGCCACGTGGCGCGATTTCTTGTTTATGCACGTCTTTTAATATATTTATATAGATTACCTTGTATCTTAAATTCTCATTGTTCTTTTTTTATATAAAATAATCCCCTCTTCACAATAATAATTAAAAAAATATAACACCGATTGAAATCAAATTTAAATATGTATATTATTGTATTGATATTCTTTTACGATCTGTTAAAGTCCAATCGCATGATGTTATTGTTTGTTATTATGGTCATACTAATTTTTGGATTACTTTTTTAACTATGATAAGAAACGGGAATATACTTTAAGTACAAAAAAAGTACTCTTGATTTCTCCCCCTACAAAAAAGTACCCTTCATTACCATGGATAAAAAAAATCTTAATGTCATTTTAACTAGTTACATGAGAGTAATAAGATGGTAGTGTAGCGGGTGTTTGGATCCTTTAGAGTTCTAAAACAACTATTTAAGATAGAGTCTAACTAATATAACTAATATAAAACATTGAATAAAAAAAAACAATGACTCAAATATAATCTTTCTGAAATCCCCTTTATTTTTTCTCTATCAAAATCCACACCCCAATTTTTCCCTCCCACCAATATGAATCCTTAATTTTTAAATAAATGGCTCACCTTGTAGAGTTTTTAAAATCAAAACTATAGAAGATCCAAACTCGGATAGTGGTTTACATGCATATCTCTACCTTTAATACTTGAGGTTGTAGATCGGAGAATTGATTCCCTGCTCAATTTTTATCTACAATAGTTTGGTAGTTGTTTGAGATAAAGAATCTGATTCAGTCTAAATGAGTCTTTCCGCGTACCTTTTGGAATGGATTTTGTAGAACTTTGATCTATCAAGTACCAAAATAGGCAAGTGGATTATTGACTTATTGTGGCACCTTACCGATGTCATTATGATCATGGATGTTATCTTCTGATCGACTTTTCTATTTCAAAACGCAAACATTAGTTACTCTTCATGCTAGCATAGAAGAGAGTAATATAATCCTCTATTATATATATATATATATATATATATATATATATATATATATATATATATATATATATAGCATACTCTCTACATTGTTTGATTAGAATTTAATAAAATATTTCTTTCTATTACATATGATTGAGTATATAGATAGATATTCGCTTAGATTATATCAAGATGAAGATGATGTTAATTATTTTCAATTTCTAATACAATTACACATTATACTTCTAATGCGCAGGACATATTTCTTTTTTCTTTTTCTTTTTTCGTAACAGTTGATTTTTGGAGTTCCTATGTGTATTGATATTTTTGTTTATCATTCTAGATGAGGGTGTTATAACCCCTCATTATCTTGAGTTGTTTATTGCTTTGATTACCATCCCTAATTAATAGCATCAATTTTTCTTGACTAGAGATGATTTTATGGTTGTCATTAACTACCTCTTTTCTCATATAATTTGATTTTGCCCTATGGAAATGTATATCATCTATCTTCTTCCTATATTAGATCATTTCTCTTTTTTTTATTGCTATAAGTTCATGTAATTCCAACCTCTCAACCAAAAGCTCATTTGTGTCAAGAGAGGTGTACGTGTTAATCTTATAGAATGAAAATATGCATAATCGAGCTAGTATTATTCCGGTTGCGCCATATTGTTGTTCCAAATTTGTGGTTTCAAATAGCTATGATATTATAAACTCTAAAATTATTCATATGTTCTTATTGTGTAGCATTGAAAATATTGTATGACACAACAATTGGTAAATAATCGATGATGTGCAAGTTTGTAGTTCGTTTGGTAGGGCCGGATGGTTTTGGGTCGGGAATGAGAGAGAAAATGAATAGGGGAATAACCAGAGTGATTGTACTAAATAGCTATAGGTATATCATAAAAAATAAATGGATTTATAAAAATGACATCTAGTAAAATTAGAGAGACGTGTAGCTAACTACACTAAAGAGAAAGCGCATGAGTTTGGTTTCAGAGATAACTATAAAGAAACATATAACAAAATACTGGATTTAGTAGATCTCAAAGGAGTTGTGATGACTGATGAGTTTTATAGCTGTCCTATATGCGTTTTACGACTGCCCTAGATGCGTATTTTGCCACCAGCATCATTCACAACCTCCAAATGATAAATAATCCCCAAGAGTTACAAGAAACCCTAAATTGTCCATTAATATCCAATTTAGAATTGTCATAACATTCATGGAACAAAGAAGCCGAAAATAGTATACAAAATTATCACCTGCCTCAGTGTAACACGCACTAAAATTGTTGAGCAGCTTTTCAACCCCTAAAATACTTGGTTTTTGGTATGATTCAAGGGGCACATAAAAATGTCCACATGTGATACACGGATCCGGTCCTCCAATATACTCCCTCCGTCCCATAATATAGTGCCTACTTCATTTTTCGTGGGTCAAACTTTAAAATTTTTGACCGAATATTCTCATTTGCATGTATAAAAGAACATATTCATGTGGGATCTTGTTATATTTGTCTCAATGTGTAGTTTCATAATATCAACTTTCTATATTTTTTATTAATACTGGATTGAAGATATTAATGGTCAAAGTTACGTCTTGGAGACCGTGTAACAAATAAACAAGCACTATATTATGGGACGGAGGGAGTAATAATTGTGGCTCCGCCACTACTGATACATATACAAATGCATGCTACCATCAATATTTAAGTAATAACTAATAATTAAGTACTTTAATTATTAATTGTGGTTGTTAGTTTAATTGTTTAATGCATAGTCGCATATATGCATGCCTTAAATTTATTAATTATCGTGTAGTGTGGACAGATAAATATGAAAAGAAGCAGGCGAGCATAGATTGATAGATCGATATAATAGATTAATAGTTATGGGTATACTTCTTTTTTTTTTTTTTGACAGCAGTTATGGGTATATTTCATGGTGTCCAAGAGAATATGTTCTTTGTGGAGTAAAAATCACAACTTTGCCCTCTTGGCCTCTTCATGGTATATATGTAATATGTATAAATAGACACAAACATCATCCAGCAGAGAACAAGAAAGCATATCATAGTAGCAAACTTACTACTAAAACCTACGTGCTAATCTGCAAATTTAAGAAATGGCTCAAGCAGTTGCTAAAGTGAGTACTTGGCTTTCTTAGTCTTTCTTTTTTTTAAGTCTCTTTATGCAAAGTTGATGAATAAGTATTTCTATTCTCAAATCTATTTACCCACTTCTAATAATCTAATTGTCTTATTTATATTTTTGTTAGCATGTATTAGAGTTATATTATATTATATTATATTATATTATATTATATTATATTATATTATATTATATTATATTATATTATATTATATTATATTATATTATATTATATTATATATATTATATTATATTATATTATATTATATTATATTATATTATATTATATTATATTATATTATATTATATTATATTATATTATATTATATTATACTATACTATACTCGTTTCCTTATTAGTTTAGGACTCTAATATAATATATATACTTACCATAACTCCAATAGCATGCATGCAAATTTCAGTTTCTAAATGTTCTTGTAAACATTCACAGGGGCAGGTGATTGAACAATACGGACCTTATGGTTCTCAATTGCCAGAAAACTATCGCGTTCAACTTGCTGACGGTGAGCGTTTCACTAAACTAACAGTGGACAGTGGATACATTGTGGATGGAATCAAATTTGTGATAGCTAAGCCTGATGGAAGTACCAGGACTGTGCAGATCGGTGGCACTAGCCCACCAAGCAGCACACACTTTGTTAATCAGGTACAAACCCACATCTTCATGTCTTTGGAAACTAATTAATAGCTTTTTGGCATTCATTTAGATCACTAATGTAAAACTTTTTGTCTCCATCAATAATACATGCATGTATCTATAAAAAAAAATAGATTGTGCTCAAGGATGGTGAATACCTAACCCGTGTTAGTGGAACGTATGGATACGATAGAGATCGGAAGCAAGTTGATGTTGCGACATTGAAGATTCACACCAATTTCAATCCTCAAGGATATGGACCATATGGACAAGGAAAGAATGTTGATAATTTAACTAATTTTTCATCGCCAAACAAAACTGATGGTCCTGTTGTCGGAGTTTTTGGAAAGTGCAACAACTATATCGAGTCTATTGGAGTTCTCGTGAGGAAGGTAAGATATAATTTCCAACGTTAGATATCTAAGTTTCATATTTTACTTCCATACATGTGCATCAAGGTTATATTCTTGATCACTTGGAGGGTCCACATTTTTTTGATTAGGAAAAATAATTGGTCTGAATAACAACTTATGTTAAGGCTAGTAGCCTGCAAGACACACCAGCTCAAGGACTGGATATAAGGGCTAAACAACCCAAAAATAATTGTCCCAACATTTTGTTGGGATATAAGTTCATTTGTGTCAAGAGAGGTATACGTGTTAATCTTATGGAATGAAAAATATGCATAATCGAGCTAATATTATTCCGGTGCGCCAAATTATTGTTTCAAATTTGTGGTTTCAAATAGCTATGACATAATAAACTCTAAAATTATGCATATGTTCTTATTGTGTAGCATTGAGAATATTGTATGACACAACAATTGGTGAATAATCGACGATGTGCAACTTTGTTGTTCTTTTGGAGGGTTTTGGGTCGGGGATGAGAGAGAAAATAATTAGGGGAATAAGCAGAGTAATTGTACTAAATGGCTAGGGGTAAATCATAAAAAGGAAACGCATTTATAAAAATGACATCTAGTAAAATTAAGGAGACGTCTAGCTAACTGCTCACTAAAGAGAAAGCGCTCGAGTTTGGTTTCAAAGAGTAACTATAAAAAATAAATAAGACTGTTGAAATAAAAGAAACATAAAAAAAACAAAATATTGAATTCAATATATCTCAAAGGAGTTGTGATGTGTTTTATGGTTTCCCTAGATGTGTTTTACGACTGTCTTATATGTGTATTTTGCCACCAGTATTAGTTCGTAGCCTCCAAGTAACAAACAAACCCCCAAGAGTTCCAAGAAATCCTAAATTTGTCCAACTATTAACACCCAATTTAGAATTGTCATAACGTTAAAAGAAACAAAGAAGTCAAAAATATTATTAAAAAAATATCGTCTGTCTCGGTGTAACACCATAATTATTGACCCAAAAATCCTCTTCCACTTGAGCAACTTTTCAACCCCTAAAATACTTGGGTTTTAGATGATTCAAAGGGCACATAGAAATGTCCTCATATGATACACGGATTCGGTCCTCGAGTAAAATAATTGAGGTTCCACCACTCTTGATACACATACAAATGCATGATACCATCAATATTTAAGTAATAACTACTCCCTTCGTCTCAAAATATAGTTCCCATTTTTCTTTTATCAAGGTAATTTATGCAAGTAGAATATAAGGGATATAATAAAGTTTTTTGTTTATTTAAATAAATATTATATAAGAAAAGATGATTTTAGGAAAAAGAATGGAGAATAATTGGTGAAAGAGCATTAATTGTAACATTTTGGTTGAATAAACAAAAGAAAAAATAAAATTCAAGAAGCAAATAAATGATGGAACACGGTTTTTCTAGACAAATTACGGAAAAATGTGAAACTAAATATGAAAATGGGAACTATATTTTGGGCACCCAAAATGAAAATAGAAACTATATTTTGAAACAAAGGGAGTAATAAGTAAGTAATTTAATTATTTATCTTTTTTTTTTTGGTTATTAGTTTACATGCATAGTCGCATACATTCATGCCTTACATTGTTCGTGTAGTGTGGACGGATATAATGAAAATAGCAGGCATCATAGATCGATATTATAGATTATGGATATAATAAGACCAACTATCCAAGAGAATATGTTCTTTGTGGAGTAAAGATCACAACTCTGCCGGCCTTTTCAGTCTTCATGGTATATAAATACTAGTTTTATATGCACACAATGTGTGCGAAAATAAGTAGAATATATATTATTTAACGGATGTAGAAAATTAAATTAATTGTTAATTATATATAATAAATTAGGAATATTTGAATCCTCGACGGTTTAGTTTTTGTAATGTTTTTTTTAATTAATTAGGTAGTTTCCTTTTTTTTCATTAAAGTGAGTAGTTACTTCTTTTTTTTTGTGTGTGTTCTACCTCTCTTGACATATAATATACTAGCTTTCATATGCACGCGATGCGTGCATTAATTTCAAAATTTGTTATTCTATTAGATACTCCATTCGTACTTTATTTATGATTAAACTTAAATGTGAAAAATTCAACAGTTAGATGAATTTAGATATATTAATTTGCTAATGTAAAAAAAATAAAAAGGTTGTGAGTGATTGTTAACATTAATTTTTTGTGAATGAATATTGAACAGAAGAAACAAAAAATAATGAGTTGGTTTAACTGGATTAAAGAGTATCAAAGGTAGTGAATGTTCAGACTTTTCATGTGCACGTTATGTATGCCATCTTTTTTTATAAGGTATAAACTAGTTTTTGGACCCGTGCAAAAATGCACGGGAAGTGATTTGCTTAATAAGACAGACTTTTCAATGAAACCAATAGCAAACAACGAATTTTGTAATGAAAGAATAAGTAAAAGTTATATTAACAAACATTACAAAAATGTGTATGAAGTTATACATTTTGGAACACTTCCTTGTAAACAACATTTGTGGTTGTTTTGCACACATTATTCTCTTTATCACAAATCAGAATTTTAAGTCCTTTTTTGCTCGTGACTCGGGAAATAGCGACATATAGCTGACCATGACTGAAAACAGGCCTCGGTAAATACAGCCCGACATGCGACAATGATTGTCCTTGACTTTTATTTATTGTCATGGCAAAACACACAGTCAAAGGAAATTGCCGTCTTTGAAATCTGATAGGAAATTTTGTTGAGTCAGACGGTGTTAGTGTCATTCGTGGGATGAATACCTTGTCACCAACATTGCTCCCTGAAATGACAGTAGCTTCAATCACTCGATTGCCTAAATGCTTCACTACCAGCCTCGTGCCATTACATAATCCAGATGTCTGATCAATATTACGAAGCAACATGATAGGCGCACCAACTTTTAACTTAATACTATGATTTGGCAGGCCCGAGCACTTTATTGTGTTTAAGAATTCAGTGGAATATATATCATGAGCCCCTAAGTTCCCTTCATCTTTACTAATTGCATCACAACTCAAGTAAATTTTCTCTTCACCTGGAATTGTGGACAACACATGATCATTTACCTTCTCAACTATTTCATTAGTTGGAGCTAGAATTGCTCTTTCTTGGAAGTATTTGGCTTCCCAAAGGTGATCAGTGAGTGAAGGGTATGTGCTGTCGACAATGATGATATGGGGTCATCTCCACCGTCTATAAGAATATCTTCAGTGATTTCAATATCGACTTCTCCATCATTGGGCCCTCCAGCTCTGCCATCACCAACGCTCAGTATCCATTCTGAGAAGTCCCATTTCATTAGCGGTAGACGAAGAAGAACATGATTGAAGTCTCATATTGCGTGTAAGCTTCAAAACCTTACATGAATCCCATAGAAACGAAGAGTTTAACGTCGCAAATACTATATCTTGCCTTGTACCCTTGGGTATAACAGGCAGAATCTGTCGTAAATCACCACCAAAGACAACAACTTTACCTCCAAATGGTCGATGCAAATTATCTCGATCAACAGCTTGCATAATTCCTTTAAACTCCTATCAAGTGCTTCAAAGCAATATTTGTGCATCATTGGTGCTTCATCCCAGATAATTAGCTTTGTTCTCATGAGCAATGCAGCTAAGTCAGAACCAGGCCTAATAGCTACAAGTAGAGTTTTCACAACATTGAGTGGAAGCCCGAACCTTGAATGGGCGGTTCGACCTTTTGGAAGAAGTAGGACGCAATTCCACTTGAGCTACTGGCAAAACAATTTCACCCATCTTCCTAATTGCAGCACACAATGTCCTCCAAATGTATGTTTTACCCGTGCCTCCATATCCGTATACAAAAAACACACCTCCTGATTGGCCATTAACAGAGTGCATTATTTCGTTGAAAACCATTAGTTGTTCTTCGGTTAGACATGGAAACAGTTGTTTATCTCTGAATTAAGAGGGTATGTCATATGAAAGCTCATCCGCTATTAGCTTATTTTGACCTTCAAACACGACAATTCATCTGGAAAAGTGCATCTCACTGAATTTTCGAAGGCTACTCCATTACTTTGAGTTTAGCTTCAATATCTGCCAGTGCAAACTTGAATTTGTTCATCAGTTAGAGTTAAATCTGCAATGCATAGGAAGATTTAATATTAGATGCCTTCATTATGTCATCGATCCTTTTTTCGTTGCACAATTATTAAACATGCAAGTAAGCGATAAAAAAAGTAAGTATGCAAATACTGTCGACTTTACCTTTGTTTTTATGAATACGACGTTGTTTATATAGAATGTCATCAGATAGTAGGTGCCATGTCTTTTCCCATATGTCTTCTGGTTTAGATAAGCTACCAGACATAAGTAACATGCAAAATAGATTCTGTCGATAATGCCCCGTTTCTCTAAAGCTTGCCTCTGTTATGGCGTCTATGTATTCCTTGTCGTCATCAAGCAGCCCCCTTGCGTAGCAAGCTTCTTTGAAGGTTGGATACACTACACCATCAACGTTCTTATATCCTCGTAGCACGTCGGCCTTTACAAAATTAAGGAGCGTTCTTAGATAGTATTTCTCACCAGAACCTGGACGACATGGTATACCCTGCCAAGTGGAACCTTTCGACCTAGGTGTCCATTCTCGCGTAGGTTGTTTCCAAACAAATTTGTGGGGAATCTACATAACTCAACTGTCTTGCTTCTTCATACTTTTGGTTGCATTCCATCCACGATAAAAACTTTGTGCTTCAACATTAGGTCTATCAAGTACATCTCCACGTCCATCTGGTCAGTGTAGACGACCGTTTGCTCCCCAGGTAGATGGAAACTCAATCTCTCAACACAGGAGGGTTCGATAGTGAATAGGAAATCCATATATCCTCCACACTGCCTCACAAGCAGATATGTAACGGCAGTCGTAATACATTTTAATCTCATCAATCTTTTGTGGATCATCGCAGCTATTTTGTTTTTAAGCAGCAGCAGTTACTCTATCGTAACCCTTATTTATGTACTTGAACAAATACTTTATCGATCTGGATTGATTGCACCATTCAACGTTTATATGGGCACGATACTTACGAAGCAGTTGTGGATTATAAGGAACAACAAACCTATTATCAAGATGCACTCCGTTCTTTTCAACCGAGATTCCGTTATCTCTTCTTCTATAAACTGGATATCCTTCCTCATCAACCTTTGTTTCGTCAATAAATCTTTTAGGAAAATGCTTTGTACATTTTTTGATCCATGCAAGGTGCATTAGTGTTGAGGGACCACATGGACCATGTAGCATCATTTCTGTAACAGTCTCATAACAAATCCGGATCCTCAATTGGATCTGGTAACTCAGCGCATATAATCTTGTCAATATCGCTTGCCTGTGGATATTTGTCAGCAGGGTGCAGGAAAAGAAGTATATGAGCATGGGAAGGCCACGCTTTTGAAACTCAACTGTATAAACAACTGGAGAAAAAAGAAATATGTAGTATCATTATTTGAACAACCTTATAAGTAGACCAACTAATCTTGTCTGTTAAATGTTTTGTAAATAGTATGAAATTCAATTAATTCAATATATATATATTAAGAATGAAAAAAGCTGTAGAAATCAACATATTATACCGATTTATTTATACGTACCAGCTTTAACTCGGCCAAATATCTCATTCTCCTTTAAGTCTTTAACCAATTGGTCGAGCTTCATTTTAAAGACTCGACAGATGATATCCGGTCTGTCCTCGGGTCTAAGTCCCCTTTTTTGAACGAATGCTTATTTCTGGCCATTTAGCATTACACGTAAAGGTTATGAAACAATCTGGATAACCATACCATCTACAAATGCCATTGCATCCTGATAGTTCTCTCTCATGTAGCTATGTCCACCTGTGAATGACGGTGTATAACAACGCGACTCCATTGGAAGATCCCTCTGTATCACCTCTTTCCACAGCCCCTCTTAAATTCTTCACATTATCTGATCTTAAACTTTGTTGGTTATTCTTTAGAAAGGAAGCCTCTTCGCCTCAATCATAGTGTAACCGTCAACCAAAAATTGTTGATACAACCGAACATAATAACAAAGTATCGCTTCATGTTCACGATCTTGCATTCTGTATGCAAACCACTCCGCATAGTAAGTCGTTCTCTTTTATTCGTAGAACTACTTGATGCGGTCTTGTCTCTATGCATAACATCTACTCGATATCCATCTTCCCCATATGGGAAAATCAGTGGATATTGTAACGGTAAATACGATGGGTGAAGCTCAGATATCTGCCTTAATCTTCCATTTTTCCTTTGGACTACTATATCCCTCTTATCTGCTGTATCAATGTCTCCAACTATAAGGCGGCCACTTCGATGTTGTTGGAAGGTTATAAGTCCTTCCATCAGAATCCCTTCTTCCAATTAGCCTAAGTTTTAAGTCTTCGCCGTTGTTTGATTCAAAAGATCTCTAGCCATTCTAAAACTCTTGGCCAATGGGTTATGTTGATCAACCATATCCTTCAATTGTGCAACGACACGATCTTCAAATTTATTAGGGTCTTTAGAACTGACGAAATATAGTATGTTTAACGTTAGCATTGCTTTATTATGAATGAGGATATATATTACATTTAATACAAATGACATGTTCAAATATTTGCAGTAAAATAGCACGATACCTTGCCGCATCTTCCTATTGTTAATCCTTCTTCAGTGTCATATATGTATATTGAGAGAATTTAGGACGTGCTCCATCGTTCGGCAACAAACTGCCTATCAGGTGATGATTTTGACCTCCAATCTTGTATGTATATGGACCACGACCATGGTAGTTGGTGCAATTATTCTACCTCCCATAGAAGTGAACGAATACATCATGTTATACCCTCTAATATTTCAAGGAAGTGCGCACTTCTACTATGTCTCTTTTTCAATAGATCTTCCAAAAGTTGGGGTGGACGCTTAAGTAAAGGTAATTGTACTTTTCCTTGCATGCAACACATCCCAAACTTTGGTCGTCCATCTTATTCCGTTTGTTTACTCGTTCACCAAACCACATTTGTGCTCCACAAACTCGCAAACACATGTGGGATCTCCCAAATCTGAATAACCTTCTACAATTAAGAAAAAACTTAAAACTTTAATTAGTCTTTTAAAGAATATACCAAACTATTATATGCCTTACTGCAGGATTTATACCTGAATCAATTATTTCTACTCGCGATTAGAATTTGCATAATTGTCAACATCCATATCATTTCCTTCACCATCACTGTCATCTGTACACAAAATTAAATTTTAATGCATAAACACACATAGTTTTACTAATTGTATAACTTATCTACATACTATTTATTGTGCTATATTAGTTAATTAACAGTTACTATAACATACCTGGAATGATTCTCTTTGAAACCGATTCAAGTACTTGCCTACTTCGGATTACACGTGTCTTTGATCTAAATGAACTGCATAATCGCATTGGTTGTATAACTTCCGTTGACAGTGGAAATGACGTAGACGCTATGTCAAGCGACAATAGGTGATGTCAGTTGGTCACAACGTTTTAAATATTTATGATCATACTATGCCAAACTGAAATAGTATAAACATGGCATATTTATAATAGTTTTATTTATTACCAGAACTTCGTTTCTCTTCAATTATAAGTTTTCGTTGGTGCCTTGCTATCTTTGATGCATGTTCTTTATCTAACGCACACAATTTCACAAAATATCAATAGATTGTTTATACAGTAACGTTATTAGACAAATCAACAATCAATAAGTTAATAATTTAGTATAAACAAACCGATACTAATTTGTGTTATAGCACTTAATGGAGATTGAGTTGTCACGTGCACATCACAACTAATATCTTGTGAACTTGAAGATGGTAGACTTGTCGAAAATACTGCATTAAGAATAATGTTACATTACTATCTTGCAAGTAATACGTTTTCAAAGTAAAAGAAATTATATACACTCACCATTAGGAATCGGAGTTACGTACGAATTAGTAGAGAAGTTTGTAATTGTCGACGATAAAGGAGATAATCCATAAGTTGAGGAAAACGCTTATAATGGGAAGACAATAAACATGTTAGTTGCATATATAAAAACAAAAGGATAACTAATTATTGTCCAAAATGGTTTGATGATATGTGTTAACTACTTAATCTAATTGCAATTTATACCTGATGAAGATCCGTTAAGAGGTAAGTTGGTTGTCTGGCCATTAAATTTCGTGATCGTATAGGAGCAGAGTTACGCGTAGATCTTGCACGCTTTTCTAACATAATAAACTTCCTCTTTTGTCTTGCATATTTTTGTTGAGCTTCTTTTGATAACAGTTGATTGAGTGGATGAGTGGTAACTAAAATAAGAAATGTTTTCCACGTTAAAATCCAAAATTTGTACGTATATTTAGATGGTTTTGAATTCATATGTACGTTCAATGAAATTAATGTTATAATTCTACTTATGTTATAGTAAGTTGTTCTTGTCAAAGTATAACAATAAGCAAATTAAAATAGTTAACATATAAGAATTAAGGTGTATTATACTAAAAGCGAACTTTGAAATTCCACGTTTGCTCAATACATAAACATTCAGTCATTTATATTGTTAATTTACAAATTAAATAATATAAATTTAGCATGAATTAACAATTTTTTTAAATATGTACATGAAACAATATTGAATGGATGATAATAACAAATTGATTAGTTTACATAAAATAACACTTACGAATGAAATATGTTTAGAATGCTTAATGAGAAGGACATGACATTTCTATATTCTATAAAAAATTTGTAAATACATAGTATGATTTCCAACTAACTCAATATATATGTATATATATATATATATATGTATATATATATATATATGTATATATATATATATATATATGTATATATATATATATACTTCCTTTAAAGCCCATTATACATTTCCATGTAAACATAACCGTAATAAGATACTCTTGATATACTACATAATACTACCTAAGCTAAATCTTAAATACCTAAACATATGTTAACCTACTTATAACTTATATCAGTGTAACTATTAAAATTTTTTTATGACGTATAACAATGATTTATAAATAGTTAAATAAACAATTATTTATTTAGGCATAAAGTGATTTATTTAATGTGGCCTTATAATAATATAAATTGTTTTTAAAGCGCATTATACATTTACACTTAAACACAATATTTACTATAATAAGATTTCCAAGCCAAATATAAATACACAATTATATATATATATATATCTCTTTAATTATAAAGCCCAAGATACATTTCCATTTCCATTATACATAATTATTTACTATAATACTCTATTTATACTACCTAATACTACCTAACACAAACATTAAAAACCTAAGTTATATATGATTCCATCAAACCAAATGCACCAAACAAAAAATTTCTCATTCATTTGGCCGTTCATATTCTCTCTCTCTCTCTCTCTCTCTCTCTCTCTCTCTCTCTCTCTCTCTATCTCTCTCTCTCTCTAATTTATCTCGAAGATTCATTGCCAATATCTCGAACATGCATGAACATATTCTCATCAAAAATGGCAACTTTCCTTCTCTTCTATATTTTCCAGATTTTTCTAAAGCTATTTACACAACAAAAATAAATTCGATTAACAAAGAAGACAGCAGAAAGTTTTAAGATTATCCGAAAAGGGGATTTATAAGTTGGGGAGTTCAATTTCGGAAATTTTCTTTGCATGCAAACCGGAAAAAAAGTTGATTGCCATTGATGAAGATTTGAAGATCCGAATTACAGGTGTAGTGCTTTTATAGATTTAAGTTTGTTTTTTTTGTAAGTAATAATTATATTAGTTCATGAGTATATGAAAATTTTGTAGATCTTCAATTTTTTGCTTAAAAACCAGTAAATTAAAAACATGCATCTATATCCTCTATTTTTTTTCTTTCGTTTTTAGTTTATATGAATCTAGATTTTTTTTTTCGCATGCATGTGATAAAAAAAAGAATTAGATGAAAATATTACGATATCTGAATATCTAATTTGTGTTTTCCTTATACTTTACATGGTGATCTATATTTTTGTTGAGAATTTTTATGGTTAAATACATTAAAAAAAATCAGTTTTGCATTAAAATAATGAACGTATTAAATGGTTTTGACTCTACCTTTCTCGCAACTAAATTGCACAGAAATTTATGATATTGAGTAATATTGTTAAAAGTTATTTTTTTTTTACTATTTACAACCTATATTATTTCATGAATATATGATTTAAGATTCAATCTTAAATCGGTTCTTAAAATTTGCATGCATATCCTCTATTTTTTTTCTTTCGTTTTTAGTTTGTATGAATCTAGATATTTTTTTTCGCATGCAAATGACAAAAAAAAGAATTAGCTGTAAATAAAACGAAATTTGAATATCTAATTTAAGTAGAAATATCATAATACCATTTAAATTTTGCATTTTTGCTAATTATTTCATGAATATATCATTAATTAATCAATTTAAAATTATACCTTTTTTAAAAACCGTAGAATTAAAAACTAAAGTGTATCCTAAAGTGCTTTATTGTTAAATATAAGCTTAAAGAAAAAATAATTTCTCGCATGCATGTCACCAAAATTAGCTTTAGATTAATAAATAATAATATATAATTTTAAAAATAAAAATCGTAGTAAATAATCATATATCATTTAAAAAATAGTTTTTTTAAAAATAATATCATTTTGTAGAAATACAACAGTTAAGCATTAAAATAATAAACGTATTAAATGGTTTTGACTCTACATTTCTCGCAACTAAATTGCACAGAAAATTATGAAATTGCGTAATATTGTTAAAAGTAAAATTTATTTACTATTTACAACCTATTATATTTCATGAATATATGATTAATGCATCAATCTTAAATTACAATTAAATTTGCATGCATATCATCAATTTAATATTTTTCCGTATTTAATATGTATGCATCTGTAATTTTTCTCGCATGCATGTCACAAAAGTACGAAATATAAAATAAGTAAAAATATCATAATATCATTTAAAATTTTACATTTTTAAAAACCGTAGAACTAAAAACTAAAGTGTATCCTAAAGTGCTTTATTGTTAAATATAAGCTTAAAGAAAAAATAATTTCTCGCATGAAAGTCACCAAAATTAGCTTTAGATTAATAAATAATAATATATAATTTTAAAAATAAAAATCGTAGTAAATAATCATATATCGTTTACAAAATAATTTTTAAAAAATAATATCATTTGGAATAATTTATGAATGTATGAAATATCTATCCATAGATATAGGTATAGAATCGAATGTTAATTAAAAAAGTAGGTGATAATATGTAGTTGATCCTTTAAATCAAGTAGTTCATATCCTTAATCGTATATCCTTAAAAGTAATTTTTTTCAATTTCATATTATGTTCTGATTTTATAAATTTAGTTGATAATATTTATGATTTAATAGATTAATAAATAATCATAAATCCTTGATAATTTGGAGTTGATTCTATAAAAAGTAGTTGATATCCTTAATTGTATATTATGTTCTGATTTTATAAATGTAGTTGATAATATTTATGATTTAATAGATAAAAAAATAATCATAAATATTTTTTTTAAAAAATATCATTAAATACATAAGCTAAACTATGTTTGTTTTTTTTGGAGGGTTTGCTTTGGATGCAAAGGATGGTGGCCATTGAACAAATAATGTGAGATGAAAAGGTAGTCTTCTCTTTTCCTCTTTATAATGTATAATAATTATATACTTTATATACATCATAAATAAAAGATATACTAAATTACCTTGACTTATGTATGTTATAGTAAGCACATTTCATGATGAATACCTTTATTTGTTTAGTCAATGTTTGATTATTCCATAAAAACTGTACAAATATGAATATAAAAAAAATGTGAGAAAGTAGTTTATATTGTTTCACATCTTCTTGAAAATTTGTTTTGATTTAATATTAGATGGAGTAGAAAATGTTAATATATTATATGGGAAATAGTAATAGAATTCAACCATTTATGTTTGCATTACTTTAAAAAACGCGATATAATATTTTACTATCATGAGTAAGTAAATGACATCAGAAAATATATACACTACAAAAAAAAAAATTGGCAAAAACCATTAGTCTATTACAACATATGAAACATGGAGTCCTGATGAATATGTTGGTGTACATAATAATAGATTAAGTAGTTTGAATACAAATGTATACACATAATATATGCCAACATACTAATCCTAAAATTATACTATACATTTATACTAACCAACAATACATACCATTAGGAATATTAATTTCAGGAGATAAAAGAATGGGTACACTCAATTCCTGTGTTTTCCTTTTATTTTCAATCAAGCTTCCCTTCCTCCTTCCCCTACTGACATTGTCATCATCATTTGTATTAGACGTTGTCTTTGTATGTAGATCATTATCTCTATTGTTACCTGGAATTAATATGTTTAATATAATATGGCTTAGTTAATGTCAATTCACAACTATGTTTAAAATACGTAACTATATAATGAAAAAAAGAATTGCAAATCAACTTACCATTAGAAATGTCAATTAAAGGAGTTCTCTCAGTCGAAAAATTTGACCATTGGCTTCTACTTCGCTTATCGTTCAAAATTGATTTCCTCCTTTGCATAGCAACCTTTGCATCATGAAGTTGATTTGAATTGTTACACACAATTGGTGTATTGCCACCGAAATCGTTTTCTTTTCCGTAATCTGAAGGTTTCTTTACGCGTTTACTATTAGAAGAACTCATTTCTCTAATTATTTTTTATTAACGCAAAAAAATATGGTGTAATTCAAAAGATAAGAACACTATGTAATTAATTTGTCTAAATGACCTTGAAGAATATATGTGCGTTTTTAGTGGAGTGGAGGTATTATATAGACTCTAATATGCTAAAGTTTCCTTAGCAGTTATATATCTTATTATATATATAGAGTCTAATATGCTAAAGTTTCCTTAGAATATGGTGGAGTGATCTAAAGTATCTTTAAATAAATATTATGTGAGCAATGGTTATTAGGAATATCATATAATAGGAAAAAAAAAGATTTCCGAATAAATAAAATACTCAGGCCCTATTATTAAGCTTCTCAATATCTCCCACGTTTGGAAACAAAATTGTCATGATCATATATAGGTTTAAAAACGTAATTAGGGCCTTTTAATTAAGTTGATTTGATGCGCATTTAGAAAACTTGCCTAAATTTCTATAGTTAGTTATTTAGGAATAATAACGTGTTTTATATAATTTGTTTTATAATAATTGATATTGTTTTCTTATTATGAAATATGATGTCTACCATTAACTTACCTAAATATTAGTTCTTAAAAATGTGTAAGATGATGTACGTTAGATAGGTTATTATAATTGATATTGTTTTCCTATTATGAAATATTGATATCGATAATTGATATTGTTTTTTTTCCTAATAACGTATACCAAATAATTATAAAAATGACCTATTTATTTAAGCCTACATTTATTTATTTATATTCCGATTCCTTATAATAATATACATAACATGTAATACTAAATACTGTCTATCATAAATAATATATATATATATATATATATATATATATATATATATATATATATATATATATATATTATTATTATTGATTATGTATAATTTATAACAATTAGGTTTACAAATTAGTTAAATATTTAGTTAAACATAAAACATTAGTATCAAAATACATACATATAGTTTATATCACTGGAAAATGATTTTTTCTTTAATAACGTCTACCAAAGAATTATAAAAACGAAATATTTATTTAAGACTACATTTATCTATTTATATTCGGATTTCTTATAATAATATACATAACATGTAATACTAAATAATGTTAATCATAAGTAATATATATATGTGTGTGTTGTGTGTGTGTGTGTATATATATATATATATATATATATATTTGATTGATTATGCATAATTTATAACAGTTAGGTTTACAAATTAGTTGAATATTTAGTTAAACATTATATAGTGAGGAAAACATATATGATAATCAAATATATCATTAAATAATGCATAAAAAATCACATGTGAACCGCAAAAGTGTCAAAATGATTCTAAAGGACAATAACCAAAACCTTAATAAAGTAATGCAAATTGTTTAGAAATATAGAACAGAACTCTATTTGTAGTTCCTAAATCTAGATGAACTTTATAGACTCCATTTTTGTCATTCTTCTTCTTGAGGCACAACAGACTTGAGTTTCTTGGTAGTTGAAAGCTGCATTCCTAAGGGTGAATGTTCATCAAGTAATGTTGCCCTCTTTTGCGGTGTGATGTGGGAGAAAGAAGAGTCTGCCTCCGAATGAGAGAGATCCTATTGAATATGGTGAAAAAAAAAATCGTTGTTAGAAATGCTAAACAATATATATATAGATATATATATACATATAATTATATAGATATATATATACATATATATATATATATATATATATATATGTTGCCCTCTTTTGCGGTGTGATGTGGGAGAAAGAAGAGTCTGCCTCCGAATGAGAGAGATCCTATTGAATATGGTGAAAAAAAAAATCGTTGTTAGAAATGCTAAACAATATATATATAGATATATATATACATATAATTATATAGATATATATATACATATATATATATATATACTTACATAAATGTGAGTAGAAGGAATTAGTTGATATATCTAATTATTACCATGTTCTCTTCACATTCTTGGACACTTTCTGCCTCACTCTCTTTTTTCACAACAATAGAGTTCTGTTAAAAATAAGTGTACATAAGTAATTACCAATTAATTGTTTACATAATAATAGATAATGAAACAAATTGTAAAATCATGTGTATCAATTCAAATACCTCCAACTTCACGTAAAGTTCAATCCACTTATTAATTAATTCAGGTTCATCAGACGTAGAATTCACAGTGTAGGAATAATTTTGATCAACACCATTATTATATGGCACGGTGACCTTAAACAAAAATCTTTTCCCCAATAGACTTTTGAATTCTTCAGGAAACTCATTGTTTTCCATCTACATGTAGTTCGATATTAGTATTTATAAATGTACATAAGAAACCATGTATTACAATTGGTAGTTAGATATTGTATGCTAACAAACCTGATTTTGAGAGGCAACCATTTCTTTTGCTGTTCTACCAACCAATTTAGACACCTCTTTATCAAACATCATAAAAGAAGCATCTCCAGATTTATCAGCAACAATCAATTTTATCTTGAATCTATAAGAATTTTCGAAAATTAACTATTAAAATATAAAAATATGTAATTTTTAAAACTTAACATTCAATATTAGTGTATATTTTCCTTTTTGTAATGGTAAATTAGAAAATATAAGTACCTTGGTGTTGTACTACGTAACACTACATTCTCCTTTCTACATCGAATGACATCATCTTCCCTTATCACTCCATCATACATCTGTTGCATCCATCGTAATACCAACTATACCCAACATCTATGTCCTCTATT